>NC_072740.1:95871224-96057735 GCF_026930045.1 Uloborus diversus | reverse complement strand
AAGTCAAATGTATTCTGCTCCTCTGACCTCTGGCTTCAGTATTACTTCTTTAGCAAACAAAAAATGCTTTTGTTCAAAATATGCTGTGTGTGTTTTGTGTTCTTTTTAAATAACTATGAAAAAAATGCTATTGAGAAGTCAATTTAAAAAAATTAAGTTAAATTAATTCATCCTTTTGGGGGGGGGGGGGCTAAAATCCGCTACTGGCTCGTGCTCAATGCTCAGAGGTAGTCGTTATTGATGCATGTCGATTTGAAAAAGGTATTAAGTCAGCAATTTTTGTGTGTCACAAAAAATTTTTTAAGGAAAACAAAAAATACATGTCTTTCTAGAATCATTAGAAGTCATCTCAAAATCGTATGTGTAACTCCTATATGTTTCTCTGATCCTAACAAAATCTGTCCCTTAATTTGCTCTTTTCGCCATTACCTGTAGTGTTTCGTCCCCCCCCCCCCAACTCTGTTTATCGACCCTGGGCACATTGCCATCTCATGCTCATATTTGGTTCATATTACAGTAATTTAGTCTCATCACGTCTCTTTTTCAAATCTTATGCTGGGGTTGTTAAAACTATATATAGATATATGCAACACGAAAATGGGTCAAGCACAATGCTTAATTTTCTTGCCTATCTTCAATTGTTTAATGTTCGATCCATTTGGACGGCTGGGATAAGTTTTATGTACAGTGGCTCCCAAAAGTGTTTGTACACTTTGAAGTTTTTTTAGTAAAACCAAAATAACGCGAAACTGAATTCGAATATGACATCCAATATTTTGTTCGCATCATTCCTATGTTATTCTAAATACAACCCAGTAGTTTTTTCAAAATATTGATGGATCTTCTTTTTGAAATGGGTCAAAAAAACAAATGGACAGAGAAGTAACACGCCACAAAAGTCATCGTACACTCAAATATTTTCGAATAAATTCATGATTAAAATTATCATATGTCGTTTATTATATTATTTTTGCATTGTGTTGACCCTTAAAAGTCATTTGGCTTTAATCTTTTGCTTATTTATTCCTTAATATTGTGCTTATTACTTTGAAATGGCTGGTATTCGTAAAAAACAACAAACACTATTCAAAATTTGAATTTTTTCCTCACAGTAGCGGTAAATTGGTTTGAAATGTCTCTAAATTAGATAATTTACTCCATTCTATAGTAAAGTGCTTGATACAATGCTTTAAAGAAAATAATCGTACCGAAAAGAAGGCAATAAAAGGTCAACCGGCAAAGTTTACCAAGCGTGGTCGGAGATTTAAAGTTAACAAAAAATATGAAAAATACACATTTGAGTGATGTAAAAGTTTCTACAGAGTTTAATGAAACATTTTACTTTAATTTTCACCTAAAATTGTTCGCCAAGTTCTCTGGTTAGCTGGATTAAATGGGACCTCTTCCAGCAGAAATGTTCTTGGTCGTGAGAAAAACAGAAAGTTTACACTTTTCGTCGCAAAATCAATAATAAATAAGCTCAAAACAATTTTTTGTAATTACGTCTTACTTAGAGATAAATATGAATTCAACATTTTTAGTTAAATTGTTATATAATTGTAAACAGAAGAAAAAATTAGGAACTTAATCTTAAGAACTTAGTTGGATCAGTTTAATCAGGACGGTAAAGGTGTTCTTGTGTGAGGGTGCATATCAGCATCAGGACTTGGTAGTTTGGAATTTTTTAATGAAATACTAAATCATGCTGTTCCTTTAATTATTTGAAAAACCAATTTTAAACTCTTAGCTAAAAAATTGGTTATCGGAAACTGTTTTGTTTTTTTATCAAGAAAACGATAGGAAGCACATGGTGTTCAAAGTTTAGAAAATACCCCCTCCATCTCCAGATTTGAACTTAATGTAACATATTTAGAGATATCTGGAGACTAGATTACAAAAATATGGCTTTGAAACGAAAATAGAGCTAGAAACAGTAAGACTCGAAGAGTGGTTGAACATTTACTTAGAAATTACGCAAAAAAAGAATGAAATTTATTCCCAGACGTTTAAAAGGTGTTGTTGATACTGCATGATATTCTACTTATTCATAACTTAATAAAAAGTTAGATTATTCAATAATACATAGACATTTTTCAAAGTGTATGAAGACTTTTGTGAGATAAAATTTCCGGCACTTTTTGGTTTTTGATTTTTAAAAAACTAAGTTTTTATATTTTTCAAAAAAATTTCAGGTAGTTTTGTTAAAAATTGATCAAAGATCTTATAATTAAATACCAATTCCGAAATATTAATTCTAACCAATGGATAGGGGCCTATTTCATTGAAAGTCGTAGGTGTACGAACATTTTTGGGAGGCACTGTACATATATTTACACTTAATGCTCAGAATTTTAAACTGGCTTTTAGTTTCAACATATTTGAATATGAGGAACCATTACACTAGCCTGAGATGAAATTTTTGCTTGCGAAGTTTTCTTTTTTTTTTTTTTTTTTGGTGTATGTGTGTGCGGGGTGGGGAGGGTAACGTGCGGAAATTAAATTCGAAGCCAGAAAGTTCTTATCACGTACCATTCATTTTTAAAGGGGGAGTAAGATAGTTAATTCGATGCAAAGGGGGGGGGGGAGGCGTACTTTCGATTTTTTTTTTTCTTCTCTTTTTTTGACGACAGTTAATATACACAGTCCAGTCACATTAATGTGACCATCTGTCACAAGCCAGAATAACCACCTTTCGCAGAGCGGACTGCTGCGAGACGTGCAGGAAGAGAGTCACTTAGGTCCCTGAAGGTGTTCTCTGGGATGTTGAGCCATTCCGACTCTAATGCCGTGGCCAGCTGCGCTAGATTACGCGGTTGAGTATCCATGCCGCGAACAACTCGATCGAGATGGTCCCACAGATGCTCGATTGGGTTCAAGTCAGGTGAGTTTTCTGGCCAGGGGAGGACGGTAAACTCATCCTGGTGCTCTTCGAACCACGCACGTACACTGGCAGCTGTATGGCACCTTGCATTGTTTTGCTGGAAGATGCCATCATCCTGAGGAAAAACAATGCGCATGTAGGGGTGGGCATGGTCCGCAAGGACAGATGCGTACTTGTATTGATCCATCGTGCCTTCCACAATGATCAGTGAAACCAGAGAATGCCAGGAAAACATTCCTTAGACCATAATGCTCCCGCCTCTAGCTTGGACCGTTCCGGCAATGGTTGCAGGGTGGTTCCTTTCAGAGGTTTCACGCCTTATACGCCAACGTCCATCTGTCCGATGGAGCATAAAACGCGATTCATCTGAAAACGCTACCTGTCGCCACTCAGTGGACGTCCAGCTGCTGTACTTGCGTGCAAATTGTAGCCTTCGTCGTCGATGAACAGCAGTCAGCATAGGTGCACGAACCAGGCGTCTGCTTCGGAGGCCCAGACGCAGCACTGTTCGCTGAGTAGTAGTTTGGGAGACACTTTTGGTAGCCCCTTGGTTCATTTTGTTGGTCAGTTGCTCAACGGTAGCCCGTCTATCTGCCCGAACGCATCTCCGCAACCGTCGTTCGCCTCTGTCATCTATGGCCCGTGGTGCACCACATTTGCCACGTCGATGATTTTGGACAGTCCCATTTTGCCATGCACGGTATATACTTTTACCACGGCGGCACGCGAACAGTTCACAAACTCAGCCGTTTCGGAAATGCTTCCACCCTTGGCCCGAAAGCCAATGATCATGCCCTTTTGGACGTCGGATAAATCGCTTCGTTTCTGCATCACGCCAACGATTGAAATGTTTTCCGAAGCCCTCACACACCCTTTATATACGCTCAACTGCACTGTGCTGCCACCTGCCTTCTGTGATTGGTTATTTAACTCTGACGTGGAAAGTACGTGGTGGTCACATTAATGTGACTGGACTGTGTATGTTAATTTCTATATTGACATAATAAAATACCATTTCAAAAATATTCTGAAATTTTCATTAATATTCAGCAAGAAACGAGTCGTTGATAGCGACTCACTGGAGACGTCTACTCAAAAAGAAAAAAAAGTTTCATTGCGGTGCCCCTCAGCTTATTAACCAATAAAAAATTTTTATTATTATTATTATTATTATTTCAGATGGTCCAGTAATGAGGTCCTCATCATTGAATCAACGTTTTTTTTTCTCAAAAAAAAGTGGTTATTTTATTGGTTAATAAGTTTCTGCTGGCAACAATGTCGAGTTAGTTTTCTTCAATTGATTTTTAAATTTTTCACTGCACTTAAAAGTAAAAATGCCGATTTATTATCGAAAATTAATTTTGCATTTCAAAATTACGAGTACGTTAAAATTGAAGAAACATTGACACTGTTACCTGAAGAAACTTTTTAATTAATAAAATCTTTTTTTTTTCTACTACAACGATTTTTTTTTTTTTTTTTTTTTGATATTCGTGAAATGTCACTGTCAATGGCTGATTTCTTCATAAAAATTCGTGAAAATTTCAGATTATTTTTCAAATGTTACTTTATTATTACTTTATTATGAAGGAATTACAGAAATAAGTATTTATTTACTGTGTCGTCAAAACAAATGGTCGAAAAATATGCTTTTTCTTTTGCATCGAATCAACTTTACTCTCCCTTAAGCTTTTATTTTGTTCACAGCGTAATTTTCACGTGTCTAAAGAGTACTTATCTAACTGAATTCAGCAAGTTGTGTACATGAAATATCGTTTTTTTTTTCTTTAAAAAAAAAGTTTATGAAGCCGTTTTGTGAGGAAATTCTTGTAATTATACAATACAAAATACATATGCAAAATGATTTTACAACGAAACCTGACGCGATGGAAGTAAACGGATTGGAAATTCGGATTTGACACTTCGACATTACATGAAAACAATTTTAATACTGCAGTTCTGTGCATAGAAAGAATAGAGTGTTGATCGAAGGTGAAGTCAAATCTATGGAAAAGGATCTATGGATCAGGACATGCTGTGGTTGTCAATAGACTCGTTTCAAATCAGATATTGCATGCTAATTTCGCTGCTTAAAAGCCCCGTTTTTCGGATCAAACTTGTTTCAACGTTAAAGATAAATTATCGACTAAGTTCTATTTGTGGTACGGGTGTTATTATTATTATTTTTCTTTTTTTTTAATTCCGAAGCCGCACAATCATTACGTGACTTCTTTTTATGAATATAGTTATATCCTTTAAGCTTTTAGAGCGATGTTTTTGAAAAATAATTTATTGAAGCTTCAGAACTAGTTTTCTTAGCGATAAATATTTCGTATTTTACTTTATTTCGTCAGATATTTCATTATGGTAATCGGTGTGCTTTCATAGTTCCTGAAAAAAAAGAAGAAAATGAATAATAATAATAAAACTGAGCAGTAAAATTTGTCAAAAGCGGATTTTTGAATAACTGCGTGTCTCTTATTTGCTTATTAAAACTACATCTGAATTATTTCAGCTAATTAAAATACTCGTGTCATTTGCTAAAATATGCGCGATGAATTTGCAAATTCAATATAAAATCAAAAAGTAAATTTAGAATTTATTTTACGATAAAAAAAAAAAAAACGAGCTAATGTGTGCATCACATGACTTCCTTTTACTCCAATTTAATGATAATAGTGCCTCGGAGTAAGAAAAGAAACACTTTAAATATTTTCACCCCCAAGTTTGTTGCGAACCGAAGCAAAGAAAACGTTTTATGCTGATAAATTTTCCCAATGTTGGCAGTTTTAATGTGATTCAATGGTTAACTCTAAATATAGCCAAATTGAAACCAGATTTAAAATAAAAAAAAAAACGCCAAATTTGTTGCCAATTTGGCAATATATCGCCAAGCTTTTTGGTCGCCAAGTGTTTGACAAATTATAACACCACTTGAGTTTTCATTGAAATTAATAATGATTTTACCCGAAAAAGGTGTGTAAAAGATCCCCTTTGGAACATCCGAATGCAACCAAAGGGGGAGGTGCTCAACTAGACCCCACTATAGGAAACTACTTTCTAGGAAATTCCGTTTTTGAGTTATGCGAGATACATACGTACATACGGACGTCACAAGAAAACTCGTTGTAATTAACTCAGGGATCGTCAAAATAGATACTTCGAGTGTTTATACGTTCTTAGGCATACATCCGTGTGTGGTTGGGTTGAAAAAAAAAAAAAAAACACAATATTCATTCGGGGGCGAGCAAAATGGAAATTAAGGCCGATTTTTGAGTGAATTTTTTTTCGCGAATACAGTACTTCCTTTTTGTAAAAGGAAGTGAAAAGAATAGATAATTTGTTAATTTGTTTTGAAAGGGTTATCTAATTATGGGGTTCGAGTTTTTTTTGGGGGGGGGAGTAAAATTGCTGGGAGGGGAGGAACATGACTTTTAGGAGTGGATCCCTCTTGCTCAAGTTTTTGCATTCCACTCGGTAAGTTCTAGCAATTTATTCAAATAATAATAGCTAAAGCAAGGTTGCCGTCGGGGGAAGAGGAAGTGGGGAGAGGGCTCATGATGGAGACTACACTTTCGACATTTTGAAGAAAAGTTTTAGTCTTTAGTCTCATTCGGGGGGGGGGGGGGATTCTGTAAAATTGTGAGAGTGGGTGCCATCGCTCTTGGGATGAGCATTCCTAGCTAAAGTTTCTGGATAGAACAGCCATTGGTCATTTATAATTAAATATTTCATCAATTTATTCTAATAATAATAGCAAAAGCAAGGGTGCCTACCGCGGGGGGGGGGGGGAATTAATGGCTCATAGCTGAGACTACACCATTGAAATTTTCATTGACTACATTTTTAAAAGATTTGGCTCATCGGTAGATGGCACTGTTCGGCGAGGGGGTTGCGCCATCACCATCAGCAACATCAATAGATTAACTAGTCTGCATATTAAGTTTCTGTGATGTAGAAAAGCAGTCGGCCATTTCGGTAAGTAAGTATTCCAGCAATTTATTCTAATTATTACTAAAGCAGGCTGTTTATGCCATTCAAATTTTTACAAGGGGTGCTTGATAAGGATTGAAGTCCCCTCATAGGTTGATAGCATTTCTGAGGGATGGACTGCTCCTTAAAATTTGGGGCGATGGGAATGGGTTACGCTGACTTAAATGAGCACTTGACATTTTCCAACATTGTGCGACATACATCACTTAACTGCCCATTTCGAAATCGGATCCAAAGCCTTTTGAAGCTTTACTGTCAACAATCTCCTTAGCTTGGACATAATCTATAAAAATATTAATGTTCCCAGACAGCCTTTGGCTAAATGAACCTGAAGCTGAACCTTGTGGAACACCGTTTCGACATTAGTCCACTTAATCATCGCAAACAAGTCCCTTTTGTTTCATCTCAGCAAGCCAATTTTTAATTCAAAGTTTTCCCTCTTTTCCCAACACAAGTCACTTTGCTCAGCAGAGCAATGATCAAAAGCTTTTTGAAAGGCAATGTAAACAACATCTGCACACCTTTTGTTCTTATGAACAGAAAATCCGGTATGAAAAAAGAAAATTTAATGTCAGTTTTGGACACAAAATGAATTTCTCAAAGAAATTCTCCCTTTATTGTACAGTATAAAGCATTAAATACAATAAATCGTGTTCAACTCATAATTATAGACCCTGAGTCATACTCGAATTACAGAGCTCCGACGTAAATGAATAATTCTAAAGCATAAAGTCACGCTAAGTTGCACTTGACAGAATGTTACAGCGGATAAGTATTCGATCGATGTAGAAGGACCGAGTAGGTTACCAAGTTATTTCTTTGCGAAAGAAAAGCTTTCTTCAATCCCTATTACAAATTTAATTTCTACCGAATTTTTTGTAATTTCAGTTAATTCTGTCTTAAAAGAAATTTCTTAATGTAAAAAATCATAAAATCTAGTGTATAATTTGAAGTATTTTCTTTTTTTCTTCTGAAAACTTTAAAACAGTGAGCCAAATTCCAAGTAAGCGGTTTTAATGTATGATGTACGTTAGGTGCATTTTATGTATTGCAATTATCCACGAGGGGCGGACTGGCTATGTGGGCATTTGGGCAAATGCCAGAAGGGCCGGTTCCTCCGAGGGCCACCGAAAAGATCAGGTTGCAAGTGCAAAATTTTTTGCGCCATGGCCCCACAGAGGGATACCGATAGCTCGGGAAAAGGTTTTTAGAGCATTGTGGTGTGACGAAAAAATTTTCATGAGGATTGGGATCGACTAGAGGCCATGTCAACCTTGTCAGAAACACAGGGCCGCCGAGGGCCAAGGCGGGCTCTTTGTCAGTTTAGTCAGATGGGCACCTCTCCCGCAGAAAACTTATCAAACTTGAACTCAGGGCCTGATTACTGAATAAGCCAACTGGACCGTGGCCTAGGGCCCCCTTTTTTAGGGGCCCCCAAATGGCTGATGTTTTTAAAAACAATAGCTAAAACTGTTTTCGCCAATGGCTAAAATTAAAAGGTTTTACTACACAGGGGCCCCGAAAAAGCATATGGCCTCGAGCCCCCTGCTATCTTAAGCAGGCCCTGCTTGTACTACTCTAATTTTGATCCGGACCCTTTCTAGGACCGGGTTCCTAGTTTACGACTAGGGCTGACGTCGGTCCTGCGCAAAAAAGGGGCACGGTTTAGAGTTAGGTTTCACTAAAGGAAAGTTTCCTGAAGGAAAAATTCTGTGGCCAGGGTATCCTTATAACACATCTTCATACACACATATATATATATATATATATATATATATATATATATATATATATATATATATATATATATATATATATATATATATATATATATATATATATATATATATATGTACTAGCTGACCCAGCCACGCGTTGCTGTGGCAAAGTAGATGGATTAATATATTCTTTTGCTCTATATTTTGATAGAATCTGATTAATATTTTTAGTAAAGCTTAAAATAGTCTAGCAAAGGTTAAAATATATGAGATTGATAATGGGCGTGTTAGAATGAATTAAGTACTTATTGAAATTAGTAAGTACTAACTAAATTTTCAATGCTAAAAGCACTATACTTACAGTAAGTAAATTTTGCAAGTGCGACATCGGCAAAAAATTTAAAAAAAAGCTAAATAACTTGAAAGTGATAGTAAATATCGAAACAAATTGTAAAATATCGGAATGTAGAAACTAAGCGTAACCACCATACACTTTTTGATTCTACACTACATTTTATTCATCTCAGCTTTCTCTATAGTTTGTAATCAATAACTTCTTTACAAAATACACTCTAACTAAATTAAAAACATATAAAAATTAAATTTTATCAATAAGGGTAGATAACATTGACTTCGATCTATTGTTTCTATTATTTGAAAACTGAAAATTATCTAAGCACTTAGTTGTGCACAATATTCTTGCTTAACTTGTCTATTGCTAACACGAATAGGTATGATAACTTTCTCCCTTGTGAGTACGCGATACATAGTTGCCCATTAGAGAAACATGTATGTTTCCAGTCCAACACTGAAAAAACGATTCAGAAACGTTCCTGGAAAATAATAGGCAGCAGATGTGCCCAATTTCAACCAGTAACATATCTTACAAAAACCAGGAACGTTTTCCGATAAAAGTGAGTAACCTTTCTGAAATATTGCGAAATCACCTCTGATAAAGCCAGTTGTGAACCTTATAGATATATGAACCAGGCTTTATGTATTTGATTAGACCCTTCCAAATTTCCCAAGAAAGCTCCAGAAGCATTCGAGCAATCTTCGCCGAAACTACGCGAAAATCGCAAGCAAAGACCAAGCATTTCCTTGCCTGCAATTCCTGCTCGCAAAACCGCAGCTATCCAGCGACTTTTTTTTTTTTTTTTTTTTTGCTCCCACTGGGAGTTTTATCAACCTGGGCGTGCCGTGGTCAAATTGAAGCCGATACACTTAATAAACACCGTCAGTCAATCTTTAAACTGGTAGCAAAAAATATTTTTCACAGCAGTGAAAAGTCTGCATTCGTGCATCTTTTAGCAATTCAGAAAACTTGTTTGCGAAGATACTTGATTTTGCGGGGAAATAGGTGAAAACCTCTTAAATCACGAAACGTTCCACGAAATTAACCAGTAACGTTTCGAAATTTTTTACGGTGAAACCGAAAGTAGACATTGTTTGGTTTTAAGATCTATTTATGGTCTTTTCAAAATCTAAACAAATCGGAATTGAAGCCATCCAAATGTGTTCGAAAATTATGACTCTATTAATGGATTACGTGGCAACACAAAAGTTCTCCTTTAAACCTTTAAAATCGTTTAAATTTTGATGAAAAAACGTGTACCGTTGCATAATCTGGGTGGGTTTAAACTGTCAAAAAGAATGATTGGTGAACCAATTTTCAACCGGAAATCGTCAAGTGGCATTCCTGGTATATCCAGAGAATTTAAAAATTCAATTGGAATGTTAACGGCTTTTTTTTCATCGACAACTGTATAGCCTTGTTCAGGATCAATGTTCAGCACAATATAATTTTGATTTTTTTCAGCTGTCAGTAATGGCTCCTTATTTACAATAATTGTAGCTAAGACAACGTCATTACACTCTTTTTTCTCATTGTAAGTCAGTGTTAACTAAGTCGGTGACCAATCGATCAGGAAATATCATACCATAATGACTAAACAACAAAATTGAAATTGGAATGCATAAATCTTAAATCAACACTAAAGCTTCATTATATATATTTGGTGTAAAATCTAGATTTGGACATCGGTGTGTTTGTTTAACTCTGTGGAGTACATCTTCAAGCATAAAATTTATATAGTTTCCCCACAGAAATGATGATTGTGTTGGATATTATATCGTCAAAATCCTCTTAAACAGTTGACGAATACTGTTTCTCCTTATGCAAAACCTGCATTAGAAAATGCAACTCCCAATGATTGCCTGCTACCAATAATTACAGTTCGCGAAATGCATCTTGATATGTATTAAATCCTCGAATAGTAACGGTCCGCAAATATTCCCGTCTTTTCGGGAATGTTTAACGAAAACAAATGCAAAAACAACATTCACTTTGTTTTAAATGCACAGTTTTGTTTTGGATGGAGTTTTGGTTCAAATGTCTTGGCTTTAATTTTTAATTATGCTCGAGATTGATGAATGTTGCGTTCTTTGTTTGCGTGGCTTCCATGATATTTTTGATTTTATTCAACACTGTAAAAACAATTAAGAAACGTCCTGAAAAATAATGGATAGCTAACAGGCCCAATATCTGCCGTAACATATCTTGCAAAAAAGTAGGAACGTATCCCACTAAAACTCGGAAACTTTCCTAAAATTATCCGGAAGTCTTTCTGAAGAATTCCGAAACCTTTCCGATTCGAAACAATCATTTCTCTGAAACCTTTAGAGAGAACCGAAGTAAGATTAAAAGTAATAGCTTGGCACATTTTTCGGCTTACCAAGAAAGTACCAAAAGCATTATCGCAACCGCAGCCACTGCTAAGAAAGACTTTCAATCATGCACAAAGAATTCTACTTGCTCGTTAATCTTGAAAAGTTACGACATCCAGAGACTCACTTGCTCCCATTCGGAGTTACGTCAAGTCTAGACGGGTCACGACAAAGGTAGTTAAGTCAATACATTACTGAAATTCATTCTCCTTCCTGAAATTGTCCTGGAATCCATTGGAAGAGTTCAGTATTATCCCTGGCTAAAAGCCAGTTGCGTCGCCTGACCCCCCCTTCAGAGAAAACTTACGTAATTTAAATACAAAGCTTAACACCTTTCTACTTTTCCTAAGAAAGCTGCAAGGATTGCGGAGGGTAAGACCGACTTGCAAGCAAGTTCCGTGAGTCCAACTGCCCTATGACTTCTGCAAAGCTACGGAATCCAGAAGCTCATTCATTCTCATTGCGAGCTTAGTCAATGTAGACGGAGCGTAATTGTCCTGATATTCACTCATCGCGTTATTTCGTCCCTATCTCGTACCATCAAATGCGACCAAATAAGGACCTTTAATAACGTCTTTGACACCGTCCGTAATAGAACTTATAACTCGACATTTATATGAGCCTCATACGCTTTAAAATCCAGTGGTGAGTATGTAACTACCCGCTTCTTATCAATTTCAACTTGATTTGTAGAATTTGACCTTTACATTCAAAAGTGTGGCCTATATACTCCTCCTTTTTACGGAGATATTGTTGATAAATATTAATATCCGTAACATATCATCATTTTTAAATTTTAATTAACTTAAGAATAAAGAATTTTGAGGAAGAATTAACTTACAGCGCCATCTATTAAGAATTTATAGAACTAAACAATTCATACACACTATTAATGTGTAATAAACTTTTTATTTGCAATTAAAAATTATAAAAACCATCCTATCTTTTAAGTTGGACCAAATTACAGATAGGTATGAAATTTGATAAAAATCGGTTCAGTAGTTTCGGAGTTTACCCCGAACAAACATCGTGACACGAGATTTTTATATATATAGATGTATGTGTGTGTATGTATTTGTATGCATAGAGAGAGAGAGAGAGTTTTATGTTTATGTTTTTTTTTTTTTTTTTTTTAAGAGTGTTTTGATCCTCTATCGTTCTCTTTGCTGCTATTTATATTGCATCTGCGTGTGGCCTCCAGTGCTTCGCTTCAGGGCTCTTCCCACTGCCGCTTTTCATGAATAGTCATTTGTACAATCGAGCACTTAAAAACTTTCTCTTTCACTAATGGTGTTAATCGAAGAGATGCTCCTCTCTAGAAGAAAACGGTAAATAAGGAACAACACGAATGGAGTCGGGTGGGGTGATCCTGACGTCTCGTAACTTACATTTTCAACTTGACGTTCACTTGAATCATTAAAGCAATAAAAACTAGTTGAAACAAACTGAGCAAATTTGTAATAAAAAATATACTAGATTAAACAATATTAGCGAAGCACAAAATTTGAAGGCAAAAAAGACTTGCAGGCACAGCATATATCAGGGAAAGAACGTCACATGGTTATAACTGGTATGTTTTATTACTAGGATAACTTGAAGCTTAAAATCTCGAAAAATTCTCAAGTAATGGTCTCAGTAATATTTACTAGTAATACCTCTCAGCCAAACTTATAGCAATGAGCAATGACCCATTTTGTATTTTGCGGTGACAACTTCTTTGTTTTAACGGAGTGTTGTATATAATTTCAAATTGCATCACTGTCTTCTTCACGTGAAAACCCATTCAAAACTGAATAAAATGCAAATTTTAACTGTTGTAAACCATTCCATGAACATTCATGTAAAATAATTACAATGTTTAACTTTTTTTTATTTAATTAAGCTTATTATAAGCTTACTCTTTTGTTCTGAAAAAACCGCCTTGTAGCTTGTAGTCCTGATATACTGAATATAAAAAGCTTTTTTCTCATTATTATAAAAAGCAGGAGTTCTGATATAGAGCTGAAGGTTTACAAAAAATAATTTATCTATTTAAGTTTTTAATTAAAAGTCGAAGTCATTTTATATTCGACGTTCAACAGATTCCTTACAGATCAGCAGAAATTATTGATATATGTTCTTAATACTGTTTAAAACATGTCATTTGCTGGGTTACTCGAATTTGGGAGTGTTGTAGCATAAATTGAAAAAAGAAGTATAATCTTCAGTTTATTTTATTTTACTTCCGTTGAAAAATTATTTATTTTAGTAAAATATGTGATGCAAAAATTCTCTTTGAAAATGTTGCACACTGATAGGAGTTACGGTTCGTACATCGTGAGCATGTATATTGTAAACTTCTGTTTTTGCCACTAGTTCATTGCAAATTAGAACTTAAAAAGCATGCTAATTCAACTTTTTTTTTCTTTTTTTTTTTCATGTTATATCAATTTATTTTGGATACATAAGTAATAATACCATGTATATAGGACCCTTTTCCCGGGTTGTGCGCAGAGAGTAAGTAATATGGGACATCATTGCACCTTGGCCGGTCATTTAGGGGGTTTGCATTGAAAGTCAAAAAGTCTTAACAGACGCGCGGACTTGATAAATTAAATGAGAAGAAAGGAAAAAAATAATTTTATAATCTTTGATACCTATGCCTTTAACATTTTTTTTCTTCATTTTGTTCAAAACGCCTTTTGATCATTTGTTTTAAATTTAGTTGCAAACTTAAAAATGGTTCAAAAAAAAAAAAAAAAAAAAAAGGAGGTAGAGAAAACATTGCTTTTCTTGAAATATGTTTTCCCTCTCATGTTTTATCATTTGAAAGGGACATAACATCAAATGAATTAATTTTCTTTTGATCAGGCATTTAATGTTAGGCATGATATAATTAATAAAAGTTTGAAACTTGTAATCGCAAAACTACAAAATTAGTATTACAATGCGTATTTACGGTGTTTACTCGCATAAGAATGCATGTTTTTTCAGATTCCTTGTAGTACCCCCCCCCTACCCCCCCAAGGGCCGGTTGATTTGACAGTTGCCAGGGCCGAATTTCCTTCCCAGTCCCTGTATCCACATTTGCTTGCTGCTCAAATAAAGTTTACTTATAATCTATGCTAATACTATATGCGTTTAATTGAATTTATCGTGATGCTTGTATTTGTTTCAATGAAAAACTAAATTCAGTATTACTCTTAATTCATGTTCGTATAATATTTTTCGTCCGTGTTTTTCTACCCGACTGCGCTTGCGCGACGCAAAGGAGGGTAATGTGTTAATCAGTCTATGTATGTATGTCTGTTCCTATGTGGCGTTCTACAGGCTAAACGACTTGGCCAATTTTAGTAATTCTTACGTCAATCGATTTGTCTTAACCTTGGGAGTGTCACTAAACACATGACAGTAATCAAAAGTACCATTTCAAAAACCAGATGCCATTTTGTCAGTTTGGGATCGGCGAAAGTTGGGTGTCGCACACTTTGTCGCACGCTACCTGCGTGCGACAAATGAAGGTAGTTTTAGCTGTCTGAATTTTTTTCTTTGCTAAGTCTACTAATTGGGGTCTAATTGGCCGAGTGGTCTAAGTGATTGCTTCTCCCACTTAAGGCGGTGGGTCAAGACACCCTCGCTCCGGATGTACTTTCCCCTCTATCTGATGTAAATTCTTTCATGTGTTCTTTATATGTATTCTGTACTGTAATAAAAAATATATCACGCGTAACGAAGGCAAGACACTCAGATTGTTGTCCTCATCAAAATAAACCCGTGCAATAAACACCAAAAGAAAGAAAGTCTACTAATTCGATTTTCATCGCCTTGATTCAAAGGACTGAGTTTCGCAACGTGTACTTTCTTGACAGGCTTTTTTAGTTTTGCGAGAAAGATTTGACTGACGGGGGGGGGGGACGTTTTCGATTTCGCGTCATCATGAGTTATACAGGCTGTTTTTATAGCTGTGCTGTGGTTGACTTAAGTTCGCAAATTTTTGCCGAAGGCCAAGCACATGTAGCTTTAAGCGGAGTTAGGTCTCTAGAGGGACTAATTATCAGTAGTTTAGACCACCGCAAGTTACTTAATAAACCACAGGATACAAACTCTCTCAATGAAATGACAAGGTTGCAAAATGTACTATCTTATAATCATAATAACTAAGTCAATGAAAATTAACTAAAAAGTGTTAAATAAAAAATTATTAAATAAAAACTAAAAACCCGACTGCGTAAAAACCAAAAAATCTAAAAAGAAAAATGTATAAGCCCAGTAGTTTAGGGGTATTAGTAATAGGTACTGCTGAATAACTACGCCGTTGAAATTGTTTTATAACCGTACACAGATAAGACAAATCATAAATTCAAATCAAATTAGAAGGATCAACAGTAGAGGGCTCATTCAAAATTTACGGGGTTCCTTAAATCAGAAAGGAATGGGCCCCAACTGTTGATCCTTCTATTCTGCTTTTGAATTTATGATTTGACTTATCTGTGTACGGTTATAAAACTATTTCAACAGTGTAGTTATTCAGTAGTACTTATTACATTCTAAACTACTGGGCTTATACATTTTCTTTTTAGATTTTTTGGTTTTTACGCAGTCGGGTTTTTTTTTTTTTTTTTTTTTTTTTAATATCCTGACGGAATGTGACCGAGTTTTCTGGATTCGGCGAAGAATCGAGTACAGAGTTCTTATGACTCAACGTACTTTTACAGCCTGTTCACATGGGGCAATAAAACCAGCTTATTGTATGTAGTTTAAAACCGCGATAAGGAAATTCTCTTAGTAGTAGTACTTATCTTGAGTATTTTTGACTGCTAAAAGCTAAAATACTATACTAGTACAGTGGTGGTCAAAATTATAAGGACAAAAAGAAAAACCACCAAATCTTCGCTGCATTTGGTCGGAAAGTTATGCTAATTTTATGACTAGTGACTAATAGTAAATGAAAAATTTTTTTATAACTTTTATTGGAAATACAAAGGAATTTCTTCTTCGTAGAAGGAAGTTTGAGTTTAGACATCCGTGTGATATGGACAAAATTAAAGGACAATTTTGTGTGTTCTAAAAAGCAAAATTTGCATGTCTTTTGTTCTGCAAACTGCGCTACATAACGATATAAATGCTTAGTAAGCGATCTTGGGGGATGTCACATTCTATTTTTAGTTATCTAGCTAGGTACAAAACTTAAACGAATTTGAGAAAAGAAAGGTGATAGCATGTACATCTAATCGCAACAAATTCGAATAGATAGATCGGACATTGGAGATTTCTCAAAAAGTCCTGCAAATAATGTCGACTAAGACGAAAAAGTAGAAAATATTCTGTTTCTATGTGTGTGAATCTAATGATGATGAGACAAGCTTGCTCCAAAACACAAACATCAAGAGATATTAGAAGAGAATTCAAGTTACGATATAGCGCTCAAACTGTTCAATACCTTTTACCGAAAGGGAAAAAGTTTCATTATGTGAAACTAATGTCATGACAGACTCTTGAAAAAAGTTCATAAGAGACCACCAAGGATTGAGCGTGCGAAAAATGCGTTTTTACTTCCTTTTACAACGAGCTGATGTGTGCATCACATGACTTCCTTTTACTCCAATTTAATGTCATTTTCTCATTATTGACAGTTTTAATGTGATTCAATAGTTTACTCTCTAAATATCACTAACAGTGGCCAAATTAAAACCAGATTTTTTAAAAAAAATCGCCAAATTTGTTGCCAAGTTGGCGACCAAAAGACTGGCGATATATCGCCAAGTGTCCGCCAAATTATAATACCACTTGAGTTTACATTGAAATTAACAATGATTTCCCCTCAAAAAGGGGCAAAAGACCCCCTTTGGAACATCCGAATGCAACCAAAAAGAAAGGTGCACAACTAGACCCCACTAGGAGTCTACGTACCAAATTTCACCTTTCTAAGACATTTCGTTCTTGAGTTATGCGACATACATACACATATACGTACATACAGACAATACGAGAAAACTCGATGTAATTAACTCGGGGATCGTCAAAATGGATATTTCGGGTGTCTGTACGTTCCTAGGCACATATCCACGTGTGGTCGGGTTGAAAAATAAACTCAACATTCATTCGGGAGTGAGCAAAATGGAAATTAAGGCCGATTTTTGAGTGAAAATTTTTTCGCGAATGCAATACTTCCTTTTTTGTAAAAGGAAGTAAAAAAGGAAGTATTGCATTCGCGAAAAAATTTTCACTCAAAAATCTTCCTTAATTTCCATTTTTCTCACCCCCGAATGAATGCTGAGTTTTTTTCGACCCGACACACGTGGATATATGCCTAGGAACGAACAGACACCAGAAATGTCCATTTTGATGACCCATAAGTTAAGTACAACGAATTTTCTCGTGACGTCCGTATACGTGCGTATGTGTGTATGCATCTCGCATAACTCAAAAACGGTATGTCCTAGAAAGTTGAAATTTGGTACGTGGACTCCTAGTGGGGTCTAGTTGTGCACCTTTCCTTTTGGTTGCATTCGGATGTTCCTAAGGGGGTCTTTTGCCCCTTTTTGAGGGGAAATCATTGTTAATTTCCATGTAATCTCAAGTTGTGTTATAATTTGTCGGACACCCTGCGATATATCGCCAGTCTTTCGGTTGTCAAGTTTTGTTGCCAACTTGGGAAAAAAAAATTATTATTTTTTAACCGACTTCAAAAAGGAGGCGGTTATCAGTTCATACCGTATGTATGTTTTTTGTTTGTTTGTTCTCTCATAGCGTCTCACCTAGTGAACCGATTTTGATGATTATTTTTTTAATGGATAGGGGATGGCTCATCTTAGGTCCCATTACTTTGTTTGACCATATTTGTTCTTTAGAAAAAAAGTTATGGGCAAAAAACAGTAAATTTTATGCAATTTTCCTATTAAATGATTAAAATGATGTTGTAGCGAAGTTCCCACTTTTCACCCGTTGATAACGGTGGCTCAGTGGTAGAATTCTCGCCTCATACACGAGCGACCCGAGTTCAAATCCCGACTAGGACAAGGTGAATTTTACTAAAATTTCGTTTCTACTGTTCCCGTATTTTCTCGAATGTTCTATTAATTTCTGTATCTTTCCAAGTCTGGAAAGTTCCAGCACTTTCTCAAGTTGTATATAAGGAAATGTAACGTTCATTCGTGGTTCTGAATAAAGATCTCGAGTTGAGCCTAACGAGTATTCGCTTCATTTGGCTTTCACATTGTCTTCGCTATCTTCATCTACGCGACAATATGAAACTCATTGTTATAAAAAGTTGGTGCCATATAACAGTAATTGTAATGATAATTTTGAATGAAGGCTTCTCTGAAGCAAGCATCAAATTTCTTCAAGGGATATTTCGATAATGGGGAATCTGGCGCTGTCGGCTCATTTTTGGCGTAAATAATTTTATTTTAGTAACCCTGCTGATTTATAGTAACCCTATGTGAATTATCAAAATCTACCTTTCTTCAGTGCTATTGCTCCATATTAGGGGTAAACCTAACCTGGAAGCGAGGTGATACAGTGATTAGCATCTGCTTAGCCTTCACAATGCTACCATTAGGTTTGCCTCAACTACTCTGTAGTATTTTTATCGTTATCATCTATGCCGATAACAGATGATCGGGGCTAAGTAAGAAAATACAGGATAGCATCATGAGCAACTTAGATGGTGTGAAATGTAAATTAGTTAGGAAAAACGCAATACTTAAATGGTTATAATTAAATTAACTACACATGATTTCCAGAGAGGAACAAAGATAAGTTTTTAGTGCCAATCGAAACACTAAAAAGAATAAAATAAAAAAATTTTGAAAAAAAAAAATAGAACCGACTTCAAAATTGCTCTAAAAAGTGAAAAATAATTTTATTCTTTAAACACCATCGATAATGCTTTTAAACATAATTTTTGAAGTTGGCACAAAAAACGATAGATAAAATCATTCACAGCCATAACTCAAATACAACTATAAATTTAACCAGGCCCAGTTTCTTCACTATCACATACATTATGCATTGATGACAGCATATTTGAATAACGATATAAATGTTTCGTTAGTAACTTTGGATGCTTTTCTGAAAAACAATATGAACGAAGCATGGTTACACTGGATTTTACGTTTTGTTTTTGCGCCAACTTCAAAAATTATGTTTAAAAGCATTATCGATGGTGTTTAAAGAATAAGATTATTTTTCACTTTTTAGAGCAATTTTGAAGTCGGTTCTATTTTTTTTTTTTTTTCAAAATTTTTTTACTTAAAATTTGGTTTCAGTTTGGCACTGTTGGTGATATTTAGAGAGTTAACAATTGAATCACATTAAAATTGCCAATAATGGGGAAATGACATTAAATTGGAGTAAAAGGAAGTCATGTGATGCACACATCAGCTCGTTTTTATTTCAAACTTTCATTATCTTAACCCTGCATCTGAGTTTGAATATTTTTGCAATTGAAAGTATACATCGAGGACTAACGGTTGCGAAAATAAAGGTATTGTAGGTTAAAACGGATCACCCTGTATAGCGTAGCATATTAAAAATAAGTTTTCTTGAACAAGATACGGGAATTTCTAAGAAACTTCATTTCACTTACTCTTGTACGTAAGTCTTTTGATACAGTTCATCGAATCGACAAAAATAGAAAATTCTACAATTTTGTCTCTAGACGAAAAATAACGTAACGCTGAAGTTATATACGGAAGCAAAATTGGATTGAGGAAGGTTAAGGTAAAGTTTTTCTTTCTTCGTGACGAAAAATAACTTTTATCCGCATCTATTTTTATGTCTCGTATAATGTTCACATTTGGAAGAATTTAAACTAATTTATTTCTGTAGAAATAAAAATAGGATCTAAGTTCCCATTTACTAGTATGCCATAGAAAGTATAGCAGAATTTTCCTTTCTTGTAAAGATACTAGTAGTGTCAAACTATCAAACTTACGATTAACCAATATTTTCTATCGGTTTTTATTGATAGTTTTCCTTATTATTTACACATTCGAATTTTAAATCATGATCAAACTAGCATTTTTGCAATCAAACAAATTTTTTCAAACTAAGGCTCATCAAATATTAAATGACATTTTAATGATGATAAAAATTTTGCTTTTAGAAGTACGAAATAACGTATAGTTTAGGGTTTCCAATCCCGCGCCGAATTCAATCCCGCGGGATTTCGGGATTGTAAAGTGTGATTTATTCTTCAAAAAATTTAATTTTTATGACAGAAAAAGTTGTGCTTTTTAGACTGCTTTTATTATTTTAATTAGTAGTCTTCTTGAATTCTGTGCAACATTTGTAAAGCACTACAAAGTCAGATCCTAATTAGCAACTATCGTTTGGTACGCAAAGTGTGCCACTCGTATGGGATGGTAAAGGATTTTCACTCTAAAAATAATGCGCTTGATGAAAATACGTGCTGTGACTCCACTGCAATTGGTTTTATAAAATTAAGAAATTGTGGAAAGTTAGAAAAAGATCCGCATTAACTTCATCACCTTCTGAAATAGATTTTTCTTTTCTTATGCTGGGTTTTTGCTCAAGAACTGCAAATTTCGGACAATGACTGTGGGATATGTGTTTTTCTGTATCGAATTTAACATTGCATTGATAATACCTTTGTTTCTTCATTAATTTTGTTCACTGTATCAGTGAATTTGATTCATTACAGCAAGGTGTGATACATGGGCGTCGTGGATGGGGGGGGGGTCCGAGGGGTCCGGACCCCCTCAATAATTGAAGGTCGGACCCCCCACAAAAGTTGGAATTTGCAAAGATACAATCCATTACTTTGGGGGAATTTACTACTGTTTTAATTCCAAAACGAACTAAACTGCACAGTTACATAACATAATTTATTATATGAAATGCAGTTGCGAAATGTTTAACTATTACGTAATTAATACAAAATGAAATTCGCTAGCACAAAGCTTAGAAGCAAAGAATTGCTGCAGAAGCGCTGCTAATAATAATCAGAAATCTAAACTACCTCGGAAGTAGGTCCGTAATTTCGATTTTTTATGGAGAGGGGTGGGGGCGAAGGGCATATACTAAATACAAAATAGATAAAAAAGAAACATAATGCAAGCCTAAAGCTTGGGCTTCAAATAGACAGAAAATGTACTGAACAGGAATTCAAGACGAGATAGTACAAATGTTAAGGTATATATTATTGAGAAGCGATCAATAGAAATCATTTTATTTTCTCCGTAATTTGCGATAGAAAAACAGAAATTTCAGGGTTATACATTATGATCAGGTTATTAGACGCTTAAGATCCCCAAGAAATTATTCTGGGTTTCTACAAAACTCCTGCAACAGCAGAAGAAGTCTTCTCATAACTGCTGATTTGTCGCCTCTTCTCTTTTTTTAGAAGTTACTCTTCCAATTTCATTTAAATGGTTTAAAAATTAAAAAAAAAAATAAATAAATAACATAAAATAAAAAAACGAAGAAAAACCTTCACAGTCTTAAAAGTGAACAAGTAGATGATAAATAAGCAAATACAATAAAAGTGAGAAAAAAAGTATTAATTTTCTTTTTCTTCTTATTTTTTTTTAATGCAATCTTAAAATATTATTTAGGAACGCCGAGATTCTGTATTATAAAATTACCTTACCTGGACAACCGAGATATGTTTTAAATAGAGAAATGCTGAAATACGCCTAAAGCGATTCTAAACATTGTAATGAATAATCACAGCAGAAGTTCTAAGCGCTTGAATGTAAGAAGAAAGAAAGTAAAACAAAAATTTATTAAGAGTTACAGGAGGCGTGATTTTTGAAATGAAGTGAAAAAATAGACCTAAAGTATCAGTGTAAAGTATTACATTAGTCCAAAATATTAAGTTTTTTACTGAAACCGCAGATCTATTTCAAACAAATAAACTATCCGGCTGGAAATTGAAAATGTCTGTTTAGAAAACCAAAGCAGTCAAATGGTTTTGGAAAAGAAAAAGACTCTCCTGAAACCTTATCCCTTCAGTTTACTTTATCAGAGGTAGCCAAAAATTGTGTTTTTTAAACTTTGATTTTGAAAGCAAGTTAAATCTCATTCCTTCTATAACGTCAGCAACGATAGCCTATAATTACGTATTTAGAGTTTCGATGTCGAAAAACTTCCAGGAAAGCCCCTCCCCCTCCATTATCCTGGCGAAACACCCACTCCACACAATCAAAGATTGTCTTAACTTTCGTTTTGAGGGCTTCAACTGTGAAAATATTCCAGAGATTCGCTAAACCCTCCCTCCCACTAACAGCACCAAAGAGCGTTTGAAACTTCGTGTTTCGAAAAAGTTTTGGGAAAGAAGTCTTTAAACTTTTTTATCCAACACCATCGAAAGTCCTCTAAATTCAACTTTTCCGGAGCTTCAATTTCAAAAAATTGTTTGATCCCATAACATGGTCTACAATTGTGTATTTACAGCTTCCGATTTCGAAAAAATTCTGAAGAATGTCCCCGAATCTTTCGTTTCCCAAACATCACCAAAAATCATCTAAAACTACGTTTATGGAACAATAATTTCGAAAAATTTAAGGGGAAAATAACCCTATGCTTCCTTGGGTCAATATTATGTTTTAATGGGATAACTAAGTTCAAAATACACAGAAAACGATTAAAAATCATCTTGTCTTGCAACGCTTCATTAAAGTATTTTACAAAAAATTCGCAATGAGAAAATAAGCAGTTATTTTTATCACACGTACTGGCAAAAAAATATATATATATTTGGTGGAATTTAGTTTATTTAGTGCGAATATGCTCACAAAGATTTTTCAGTTTTCAAGATGATGAATTAAATGATAATGTTAATCCATTTTTACATACGTTTATATACACATACTAGCAGTACATGTATGGCGATGCCCGTGCTAAGAAGTTAAAGGAAATCCGTTGGATAAAAAAATCCACGATCCCTTCCATCCTTTCTGATGTGAAATGATCATTTTTCTTCAACTAAAATGCATACACACATTTTCAAAAATCTATTAGAGTCTCTTTGGAAATAAAACAATTCACAAAAACATATAAAAATATTAACAGTAGCTTTAAAACTCAAAACAATCCTTCAACTACTTTGTTCATCGCTTAAAGCGCCAAGCAACCACAATACCGTAACCCTTCCTATTAGCGAGTGAAGTGTTTTTTCCCCTGCAATTTAAAGTGTTACGCCAAATAAACAATGCTATAATAAAAACATTATGATGAACAATAACAATTGAATGATACGGCAAATCTATTTACTTAGATAAGAAACTATCTTCAACTATAAGAGCAAAAACAAGCGTTATAGAAATAAGGAAACCAAAACATGATAGAAAAATCCTACAGAATCGAATTATGCACTTGAATATCGAAAAGAAAAAAGAAAAAACCGCATTCAAAAATCAGTTTGCTGACCACAACAGTCCCACAATAGCGTAGCTATCAACACTGTCAGTCAGCGTCTTCTCGAGTTAACTTACCCCACCATCTATTAGGAGCTCATAGAACTACACTTACTCCTCCATCTATTAGGAATTCATAGAACAAAACAATTAATTAAACATTCAATTTACAATTACAAATATTTCGGGAAGGCGGTCGAACGGGATAAAAAGTATCCTATGTCCATCTCCTGATTCTAAGCTACCTCCGCACCAGTTTTCAACCAAATCTATTCAGCCGTTCTTGAGTTATAAATAGTGTAACTAACACGACTTTCTTTTCTATGTATACACTGGTGTGCAAAAATTAAGGACGAAACGGTTTTTTCAATATAACTTTGTACAAAAGCTTTCCAAATCAACACATTTAATACCGTAAGATCCCCAATACGTAAGGACATGTGTAATGTAATCAACACTTACTAAAAGAGAAATCAGAGGGATGAAAAGAAGCTTTATTGAAAAAGTAGCATGGAGCGCAATGCGACTGAAGGCCGAAACATCCCTGTGATGGGTGTCCAGCAAGAAACATCCGGTCTTTAGTAGGGGATATGATCGCCCCCGACTGCTAGGCAGGTTTCACAGCGTCTGCCCATGCTGAGAATGAGGGTGTCAATGAGTTGTTGAGTCATTGCTGCCCATTCGTCTTGCAGCGCCAATCGAAGCTCCCGAATCGTTATTGGTGGTAAGGTACGAGCTGCCAAGCGTCTGCCTAGAAAATCCCATACATGCTCGATGGGATTGAGATCCGGAGATCGTGCCGGCCAATCCATACGTTCAATATCCTCACTCTCTAAGAGCTGTTCGGCAGCTACTGTGCGATGACATGGTGCATTGTCGTCCATGAAAAGGAACTGCGGACCCATAGCGCCTCTAAAAAGACGCACATATGGAAAAAGAATCTCGTTACAATAACGGGTCCCGTTGACTGAATCAGCGTCGAAGATGTGAAAGTCTGTACGACTACCAAGCATGATGCCTCCCCAAACGAGAACACCGCGACCTCCATACCTGTCCCTTTCAATGATGTTCGAGGGATGATTGCGGCTTCCCCGCTCTCTCCAGATGAGTATGCGATGAGAATCGCTACTCAGACTGAATCTGCTCTCATCTGTAAACAGTACTCGGCCCCATTCATTGTCTCTCCAATTCCGGTGTTCCCGGCACCACAGAGAACGCCTTCTCCGATGGGCAGGCGTTAGAGGTACACACCGTATAGGGCATCGTGCAAACAGACCACCACCGTGCATTCTTCTGGCCACGGTAAAACGCGATATCGGTCGTCCAGTCGCCTGTGTCGTGTGTCTAGCGATTTCTCCCGCTATCTGCCGCCTGTTTCTTCTGGCCTGTAAGAAAATATACCGGTCATCTGCGGGTGTGGTTCCTCGTGGACGACCACTACTGAACCCCCGGATAGCTGTTCTTGTAGTTTGAAATTGTCTCCAAAGTCGTGAAACGATGCTGTGAGCAATTCCGAACTCTGCAGCCACACTTGTCACACTGCGGCCTTCCTCCAACTTCCCAATGATTCGACCTCGGGTAAAAGCATCCAGATGTCGTCTAACAGATTGATTATTCGCCATTTCTCGCTGAGGTAGCAACTCGGTGTGATTTTAACTGCTATACGGCGTGCAATCTTTTTGCCAGAAATACTGATCTTACACCGACAACATGATTTATACTACTCAGACACTCCCCTATTACGTCTGCCTGCATATCTGCGCATATGCTACCGTACATCACCTTACTTAATCTCCTGATTGGTCTTTCTGTCCGCTCTGCCTCTTCGTTCAGCTGATATGCTAATTTTTCGACTTCGTCTATACTTATTTTTTGAAGCAACTTCAAATTGCAATGTTAAAGTTGGTCCCCCCCCCCCCAATAAATTTCATCTGACGACGCCAATGGGTGTGAATACTGCTCGATTTTCCCGTTTCACCAAGTTGCAGTATCAGTAAAAGTGTTTGGATAACTTCGCTAATTTTACCTCTCACTTTAAAGAGGAATTCAGAAACATGAGCAGCTTCAGGGGCGTGCACAGGGGGGGGGGGAGAAGGGACACCTGTTGACCCGAGGCTGAAGGCGGCCCAATATTTTTAAAATTATGGGGGAGATATAGGGGTAAGCAATATGAAGGGGGTCCAGTAAAAGTTATTTGTGACGGGCCCCAAAATTTTTGTGCACGCTCTTGAGCAGCTTAACTTACTGCACTGTCATGAGAGTCATCCTGAGTTTCATACAAGTTTCTGTCATCCCTTTTAAAGTCGTGCAGAATTCATAAATAATGTCATATTTTTCATTGCTTTCTTCTTTGGAGTGCACTTTTTGTAACTTTTAGGTTTTGAGTGCAAGACTAAAGCTCACAGAAGTGCTGCAACATTGCATTCAGGCTACTCAGCGGGTTTCAGAATATGTAATATACTTTCTCTATTTTTTTAAGCGTTACTTACTGGATTTTAAATTTTAGTGACAGTTTTTTAAATGCTTATACGTTTCACGCATTTTCTCAATTGATCACTGTTAAAACCAGGAGTGCCACAGCGGTAAAGAATTTCTCCCAAGGGTGAAAAACCGGTGCCTCAGGGTGAAACAGAGGCTAGGAAGTGTCGTTAAGGTGCTTTTGGTACCTCAGTGGGTGAACGACGTCAACAAAAGAGCTAAAAGACCATTCAATAGGAGAACGACTCCTTGCGCATGCGCTCTGACTTATCGTCCAACGACAACTTCAGTTTGAATGGCGAACGAAGGAAGTAGCAACGAAATTTACTTTCACATTGAATGAAGAACAAAACTGAAATTTTCGTGGATTAATCTTTGAAATCTCGCGTAAGTAAAGGCATTTGATCATATTGTAACTCTTAGAGCTTTCGAACATATTTAAAGTGATTAAAGTATGTTGACAACTGCTTATTGTTCCGTTTACCTTAGTAAGTAATTAATATCTTGCTATTTATATCCTGCAAAATTGTTACCTAAAACTATCTATCAGTTACTATCTTGAACAACAACAACATTAAAAATAAAAACGTTTAAATCAGCTGATAATTGAATAGCTAATTCCGGAATAAAATTGCATCGACGTAAGCAGCCTATATACCAATGTCTATTTCTTCTCAATGAAATAACTACGTAGTGGAAACGAACAGAGCAGCAAAGGCAGAGAAAAAAAAAATACTGCGTGGAAAGAAATCTCTCTCACTCAGCGTTCGACTCATGAGTTTCACATCGTGTTTTGGTTAACGTATCTTTCTTAGGCGTTATTGCATGAAGCGAATGTAGTTATCTACTCGTTTTTATTTTTAATCTGACGGAAAACTTGACATTGGAAAGAAGGGCTTTTAAATTAGTATTTATCTTGTACGCATAAGGATACTCGAATATCGAATCTTATAATATGTATTGATAAGTTACGCTCGATTAAAATTGTAAACGTTTATGAAACGCTTTTATTTTTCTATGATTCTAATTTAATGTTACCTAATATTTCTGGTTGTTCCGGCAAATGATTGATAAATACCTTCCCTGTTCATTTTCGGTACGGATTATAGTAGTAAAAATTGTCAACAACATATTAATTACTGAGCAATTCAAGTGTGTTAGTGCACGAACAGAAAAATTAAAGTCATGAACACTTCTAAACTATGTTCGAAAGTTGAAATGTGATCAAATGCCTTCGCATATATAAATCAAAATAAATAAAACACAATTGTATTCAAAAACGCACACAACACGGGGGGGGGGGATCCCTATAGGAAGCAATAAAGGTGCCATTTTTCTCATTTAGTGTACCATCTTTCACCTACGGTGCACGTTGGGTGAAGGGAGCCAGTTTTTCACCCTTGCTAAGGGTGCAATTTCGACTCTCTATCGGGTGTCGCTGGTGAACAAGCGTTTCACCCCTGACAGGTACCAAACGCAACCTGTAGTTTTAAGAGTGATGAACTTATGAAAACTAAAACTTCGAATGAGAATACCAATTCATTCTCAGAAAAATATACTCCATTTTTATTTTGTTCTGATATCGTAAATCCATTGTTGGTCATATGAAAAAACAGTTTTACTTGCTCTTCTTGCAGATATACGAGGAAGAAGATTCAAACTTCAGAGGATGCTTGTGAAAATAATCGTTTTATGAGAGGCAAAAGCTGGAAAACACTTGAATGAGGAAAAAGTTGTGGGATTAGGAATCTCGCTGGATTGCGAGCGAAATCCCGTGGGACCAATCCTGCTAAAAATCCTGCTGGATCCCGCGGGATTCGGGATCGGAATTTCGGGATTGGAAACCCTAGTATAGTTATGATAAGAATACTTATATGATTAGTTGTTATATTAAGTGAATAGTTAGAATGTTATTTCACTTTATTTTGCACAAACTTTTAATACAAACGAAAACTCTAAAGATAATTGTGATGAAATCATTTTAAACAATATTTATTTCTTACCTATAGCACAATTTATAAAAGAAGAACTAGCACAAGAACAGTGTTATTTAGGAATTTCAAGTGAAAAACAAACATCATTTTCATTCAATAAAGTAAAATTATTTCCAAACCTTCCACTGTTATGCAGCTGGAATTTTTGAAAGAATTTTATGTCACAATAATCTTAACTAGTCGACCCGTGCGGAACTCCGCACTGTACTTCGAATCGTTTCATAAGGCATTTCGCTCTTTAAAAATTTCAAAGAAAGAATATTATGAAGAAAAACCGAAAAAAGTAAACGGAAAAAAGTAAGCGCACAAGAGAAGGCATGTAATTTGAAGACATCAGTAACAAAACCTCGTTAAATACAACGTTGTGATAATTTGATCATCGCTCCCCTTTTGGTTGTACGTATTTTCAATGCAAATATAAATATCATTAAAAGTGTGGCTGAGTGACACGTGAAAAATCTGTAATTTTGCATGTGAAAAAACAGGTTGTGGCAAATACAGTCCGCCCATGTGAGCATCTGACGGAAAAAAAAGAAACATTAAAGAGATATTTAGTGTCACGGATTCGAACTGACGCCATTCTGATTAACAGTACGACGCTCCAACAAACCTAGCAACTGTGCCTTCCTTTTCGAAAGCTATTCATTGAAGGAATGCGTAATAAAACACAGTAAAAAAGTTTTTCGCCGAAAAAAATATAATAAGATCATGCGTCTATGTTTTGTCATTAGCCAGCACGATACGATTTAAAATTATTCGTAAAACATGGAATTTGATTAAAGAATGAGGAAGATCTCACGTAGCGGTTGAAACAAACATTCTAGAGAAGTAATAAATTCGGTTGAAAAAATAAGCGTTTTTATTTTTGGATATTTAACAATTTCCCATAGCAAGCTTCTTTAACCTGTACGGCTTAAAAGCCCGTACTTGTTTTTCTTTTAATCGAACACTTAAAATTCAAAACCAAAACCAATTGAACTGAGTCCGTTTTTTAAGTGTAATTTTTGAAACGTAGGCAAAAAATGTTTTTTTTTTCAGCCGAAAGCGGAGGATAAGAAAAAGATTTCTTACTAATGAAGTTGATAATAATTTTAATGTTTTATATCGAATTCGAATAAATAATTAAAGATTTACTGGTTGAAACTCGTAAATTTAATTTGGCGTAGTATTTTTTCATTTGTACAAAAGTTCGAACACTGCTATTAGAAAAATCTACATTTCAGCATACAATGAAAATGTTTTTCTGCACAAAAAGGATTCCCTTGAGGTATATCTAATACTTTTTTCTATGCTTACGTTATGCTCAGTGGTCTGGACGGAGTCAAAGCTTAAAAAAAAAAGGGAAGAACACCCTTCGATTAGCAGTCTGATAGCTGCAGCCTGCATAAAGGAGTCGAAACACCAAATAGCATTCCCACTGCATTTATTTTATTACGTGTGTTATCTGTTGTATGTTATGAGTCCATGTAATGCGTAATATTAATGTAAATTTGCTATTATGTCGGACAGCCCGAACTGGCCCGAAGTTCAGACAGTTTATATCCGAACGCTCTACCGCAAAAAAAGAAGAAAAAAAAAAAAACACAGGTAATTTTAATTTTTTTTTCCTGCCGAGAAGTGTTTTTATTTTGAAAATTTTTACAATTTGTTATCGCAGGCTGTTTGACCCGTTATGACTTAGATGGCAGCACGTGTTCATCATTTAACAGCACGGTTAAAATACAAAATAATTTGAACTAAGTTCTTTTTCAAGCGTAGCTTTTCAAATGCCGTAAAAATGTGATACGCTATTTGTTTTTTTGCAAAAAGAAGAAAAATGTATATATTACCCTTTAAACTGAGGTAGTATTTTTTTTATTTGTACAAAGAGTCAAAAACTCATTAGAAGAATCTATATTTCAACATACGATTTATTATATTTTACTGAACAAAAAACAATTCCAATGTAGTCTGAAATCTTAAAACTTATATTTTCGCTTACATTATGATGTAATTTTCTTCCTGGAGCCAAAGCTTTAAAAAAAAAAAAAAAAAAAAACTTACAACTGAGTGAACAGTCCTTCCCATGTGAGCATCTGACAGGAAAAAAAAAGAAACATTAAAGAGATATTTATTGGCACGGATTCCAATTGGCGCCATTCTGATTAACAGCCCGACACCCCAACAAACCTAGCAATTGCGCCTTCCCTTTCGAAAGCTATTCATTGAAGGAATGCGTAGTAAAAAACAGCAAAAAAGCTTTTTGCCAAAAAAAAAAAAAAATAGTAATAATAATAAGATCGTGCTTCTATGTTTTGTTATTAACCAGCATGATACGATTTAAAATTATTCGCATAGCATGGAATTTGATTATAGAATGAGAAAAATCTCACGTAGCAATTGAAACGAATATTCTAGAAAAATAATAAATTAGATTGAAAATAAGTGTTTTATCTTTGAATATTGAACTATTTCACATAGAAGGTTGCTTTAACCGTTACGGCTTAAATGTACGCACATGTTTCTCTTTTAATTGAACACTTAAAATTCAAAACCAAAACCAGTTGAGCTGAGTCCGTTTTTTAAGTGTAATTTTTCGAACGTAGACAAAATGTTTTTTTTTTTTTTTTCAGCAGAAAGCAGAGGAGTAGAAGATGATTTCTTGCTAATGAAGTTGATAATAATTTTAATGCTTTATATCGTATTCGCGCGAATAAAAAATTAAAGGTTTACTGGGTGAAACTCGTAGTTTTAATTTGGCGTAGTATTTTTTCATTTGTACAAAAGGTCGAACACTGCTATTAGAATCATCTACATTTCAGCATACAATGAAAATGTTTTTCTGCACAAAAAGGATTTCCTTTAGGTAAATCTAATACTTTTTTATGCTTGCATTATGCTGAGTGGTCTGGATGTAGTCAAAGCTTAAAAAAAAGGAAGAACACCCTTCGATTAACAGTCAACTTATCCGAATGATAACTGTAGCCTGCATAAAGGAGTCGAAACACCAAGTAGCATTCCTACTGCATTTATTTTATTACGTTTGTATGTTATGAGTACATGTAATGCGTAATACTAATATAAATTTGATATTATATCGGACAGCCCAAACTTGCCCGAAGTTCACATAGTTTATAGCCGAACGCTCTACCGAAAAAAACTTATCAATTTAACCGAACAACTAAGTCCAGTGCTTTTAAGCTTTATTAAAATATGAACACACACACAGGCTATTTTTTTTATTTATTTATTTTTTTTTGCCGAAAGCGACGTAAAAAATGCAAAACTGCATTAGAACTTTGCTTTTAAAAAATGCATAAGAACTACAGGCTGCATCGAGGTTTTGAAACAGCAAGGGGCGTTTTCAAAAACTTGATTTTTCGACCGTAAGTCTATTTTTCTTCATTAGCCTGCCTGATAAGTTTTAAAATGAGAAGGGATTAATATATAAGATAAGATATTGAAGAAACATTTTTTTATTCTTGAAAATTTTTACAATTTGTTACCGCAGGCTGCTTGAACCGTTATGACTTACATGGCAGCACGTGTTCATCAGTTAACAGCACGGTTAAATTACAAAATAAATTGAACTATGCTCTTTTTTAAGTGTAGCTTTTCGAATGTAATAAAAATGTGATAAAGGAATTGTTTTTTTTTTTTGCAAAAAGAAGAAAAAATCTATATTTTACCCTTCAAATTGAGGTAGTAATTTTTTTATTTGTACAAAGAGTCAAAAACTCATTAGAAAAATATATATTTCAATATACGATTTATTTATTTTTTCTGAACAAAAAACAATTCTATTATAGTCTGAAATCTTAAACCTGTTACTTATATTTTCGCTTAGATTATGCTTTAATTTTCTTTCCAGAGCCAAAGCTTCAAAAAAAAAAAAAAACACGTGCAATTTCGATGTAATTTAGCACAAAATCACTGAATGTTTTCATATCAGCAAGAAGCATCTCCTTCTCATTTATTCTATTCCCTCATAGTTGTTATCCATTTAATTCAGTGTTCATGTAATGCGCGATATTTCTCTAATTTTTTTGTTGCAGATTGTTCGGACGTGGGCCCGAACACGTAATCTCCTGGTTACGAAGAGAACGCTCTGCCGATCAAGCTACTCAGCTCTGTCGGTCATAGCGCAAATTAAAGCTATAAGTTTGACCGAAAACCTTATTCTGGTTCTTTAAAACAGGTTTTTCGGCTAAAATAAACAATTTTCAGACCTTGGGTCTATTTTTCGTCAGTAGCCAGCACCATAAGCTATGAAATAAGCCGTAAATCAAAGAAATCGATCAAGAATTGAGGGAAATTTGGCGTAGAAACCAAAAACAGGCTACAGAAATAATATATAAGGATAATATTTGCGAAGAGTCTTTTGCAGTTCCTCACATTTCTCCAATTCTACTAAAATGGGTTCGAATTTGCATAGTCTAATGTCTCTATGGACAATTGATGCTCAGCATATGATAAAACCTGATTGGTTTTAAAGCGGTTTCTCGACTATTTAGGTTTTTCAATTTTCAGCCAGGCTCTGACGAAGGGGGTAATTGCCGTCGAAATCGGTCTGCCCTTTTAATGCTTTCATTTGGGCCTATTGACGTTCTACTTATTTTACCAAAATGTCTCCATCTTCAGAAAGTTCAGCAGCATAACAATACGTATCATTTTTTCAAAAATTAACGATCACAACTGATGAACGATTGATTGAATTTTTATAGTTTTTTCTTTAATTTATCTCTCGATACTGTTCGAATAAAAATGCTAATTTTTAAAAATGCTTTATTTGATTTTAACAAAAAAAAAAAAAAAAAGGATTGTTTCATCCATTCATATCATACTCAGCTTACATTACCTGTGTGAGAAATTTGAAAGGCTTTTTCTCTCCGGATTTCTAGGTATTCGGCGCGATTAAATTGAGGCACAATGCACACCCTAAAAAGGTACTGCATTACGGAAGCTTGTCCTTAAATAGATTTCCCAGGTGGTGCCCCCCCCCCCTGTAAAAGTAAACGACATAAAAATAAAATCTATGCCCAACGGTAGAATTAACAGCTTATGACCCCCTTTGAAAAAATAATTGCTTATCTGTTAAAGTTCCTGAAGTCTCTGAGCCCTCCAGCACTTGAGGCTCAGTGCACAACCCCGTGCGCATATCCAGGGTAGGCCTAGAAGGAGCAGCTTCCTTCCCAACCAATCTCCAAGGCAGAAAAGATTTTTAAAAAAATCTTTAAGAAAATAAACAACAATAAAAATTGATTGAAAGATGTGTAGTACATTTAATAACTTCAAAAGAACCCAGATACAGAAAAAAAAAGAAAAAAAATGAAAATTAACTTGAATTCTGAAATTTTGAATTCAAATTATGTTTTTCGCAATCACGAGCTGCGACAGGATCCTACTCATTGGGGGCTATTGTTTCTAGAAACGACTCCTGTTCCCCCCAAGCCTGCCCCTCCTCCTGGGCGGTTACGTGTGTATAGTTGTGTGTGTGTGTGTGTGCAGGCGTGTGTGTATGTGTAGGCGCGAATGCGTGCATGTGTAGGCTTGTGTGTGTGCTTAATAGATCTGTGTGTATGCACGTAGGCGTGTCTGTATGTGTGTAAAGACTTGTGTATGAGTGTGTGTGTGTATGAGCGTGTGTGTGTATGAGCGTGTGTGTGTATGAGCGTGCGTTGTGTAGGACACGGACGCCACCGACCAGGAGAAACTGGTTCCATCAGGAGGCAGTGCTGGGAGGGGCGCCTGCCGAGGCCGGTGGGCGGTGGTGCTGCTGGTCCAAGCTGAAAAAGGCACGGACCTCAAAAATGGTCAAATGAGAACAATAAGCAATCGCGATTGCTCAATAAACACTTTCGCCACCACCACATATCAAAAGCTATCATATGTACGATATTTCGTATGAGGCTCTATTGCGAGTCCTTTGAAAATGTTTCTTGTCACTATATATGTCCCTCAGGTGAATCATGCAGTGGCGGCCCTAGGTCTTGCGGGGCCCTGGGCGAGAAATTTTTGCGATGCCCTCAATTGAGAGAAACATTAATGATTACGTTAATTACAGGGGTGCCTATAGCAAGAGTGATGTCGCCCCCCCCCCCCCCGCCACAAACATCACCCTTCAAAAAAGTGGACAAAGACCGCTAGAAACCAAAATAATTGAAAAATCGTCCGACGATTTACTAAACGAAGGAAATTTTTTTGGTATTCACAGTGGCCTCTTTGGACCTCTCATCGGGGAGCCCCTGGCCGAATCGAATATTTGGTATTACCTGTCAGAATATCGGCAGTATAATAGCAACGATAGTAACTAAATACTCGATAATAATAAATATTAGCTAAGTATTAGGTGGAGAAACTAGTTAAAAATAGTTTTTTTTTTTTTTTAAATTTAAAGCTGACATATTTTTGTGTGTATATATACACAGTCCAGTCACATTAATGTGACCACCACGTACTTTCCACGTCAGAGTTAAATAACCAATCACAGAAGGCAGGTGGCAGCACAGTGCAGTTGAGCGTATATAAAGGGTGTGTGAAGGCTTCGGAAAACATTTCAATCGTTGGCGTAATGCAAAAACGAAGCGATTTATCCGACTTCCAAAAGGGCATGATCATTGACTTTCGGGCCAAGGGTGGAAGCATTTCCGAAACGGCTGAGTTTGTGAACTGTTCGCGTGCCGCCGTGGTAAAAGTGTACCGTGCATGGCAAAATGGGACTGTCCAAAATCAGCGACGTGGCAAATGTGGTACACCACGGGCCATAGATGACAGAGGCGAACGACGGTTGCGGAGATGCGTTCGAGCAGATAGACGGGCTACCGTTGAGCAACTGACCACCAAAATGAACCAAGGGGCTACCAAAAGTGTCTCCCAAACTACTATTCAGCGAACATTGCTGCGTCTGGGCCTCCGAAGCAGACACCTGATTCGTGCACCTATGCTGACTGCTGTTCATCGACGACGAAGGCTAGAATTTGCACGCCAGTACAGCAGCTGGACGTCCACTGAGTGGCGACAGGTAGCGTTTTCAGATGAATCGCGTTTTATGCTCCATCGGACAGATGGACGTTGGCGTATAAGACGTGAAATCTCTGAAAGGAACCACCTTGCAACCATTGCTGGAACGGTCCAAGCTGGAGGCGGGAGCATTATGGTCTCGGAAATGTTTTCCTGGCATTCTCTGGGTTCACTGATCATTGTGGAAGGCAAGATGGATCAATACAAGTACGCATCTGTCCTTGCGGACCATGTCCACCCCTACATGCGCATTGTTTTTCCTCAGGATGATGGCATCTTCCAGCAGGACAATGCGAGGGGCCATACAGCTGCCAGTATACGTGCGTGGTTCGAAGAGCACCAGGATGAGTTTACCGTCCTCCCCTGACCAGCAAACTCACCTGACTTAAACCCAATCGAACATCTGTGGGACCATCTCGATCGAGTTGTTCGCGCCATGGATCCTCAACCGCGTAATCTAGCGCAGCTGGCCACGGCATTAGAGTCGGCATGGCTCAACATCCCAGAGAACACCTTCAGGGACCTAAGTGACTCTCTTCCTGCACGTCTCGCAGCAGTCCGCTCTGCGAAAGGTCACATTAATGTGACTGGACTGCGTATATACATACACAGGTGGACAATTGCTATGGACGGATGGCAAGGGGCAATGTGGGGCGTAAAAAAGTAAGTGTAATTCGATGCCAAGTGAAATAAACTGCCAAAACTCTAGAACATTGCAATGACGATAATTTACTTTTCTCTGAAATCCAGAAGGCTTTGAAAAATGTTCAAAGGACAAAACGGTCATTTTGGGCTGAATACGTAAAAGTGAATAAATGTAATTACCGCCCCCAGGCGTTCCGGCATAAGGCGTCAATATGGGATATGGCTACCATTTAGAGCGATAAAAGCTTCCACACGTCATGTGATGCTTTACACAACATTATCCAGCAGCTGTTGGGATAATTTATCTCATTCTTCTGTCAATCACAGATAAGGTTGTCCTCGCTTATTGGAGGGCGTTGTCGACCAGCAAGACTGCTCCCCAAAGCATCCCAAACATTTATAATATGATTCAGATCTTTAGAACGTGCTGGCCGTTAATTCGCCAGGGGCGCGAGACTCCATAGTTACGCTACTGTAGTCAACAGTACAGCATTGCAAGTAAAAAAGCCAACAGAGTGCTTAGGTTTATGAATAGATCTATCCTAAACAAATCTAAGAAGGTTCTTCTGCCTCTATATAGGAATTTAGTAAGACCTCATTTGGAATATGCTGCTAAGTTTTGGTCGACTTATCAGAGGAAAGATATTTCTGCATTGGAAAGGGTTCAAATAAAGGTAACTAGACTAGTAAGGGGACTTTCAGATTTACATTATGGTACCAGACTTAATAGGCTTAATATGTATAGCCTGAAGCAAAGAGTCAGATGGGACATGATTTATAGTTATTTAAATTAATCAAAATGAAAGATGTTAACGGATTAATTTTTTGCCCGAAGAGTAGGATGAGGGGTCGTTGTTTAAGCTGTTCAAATCTCAGGCTAACCTGAAAATTAAGAAACATAACTACTTTAATAAGGTCATGGGCACTTGGAACTAAAGCCTTGAATCCTTCTCTTAAGTGGCGACACACTTTGATCCATGCACTGCGCGCCGCTTTCGACTGCGATTGGAGGCGGGCAGTCACGTGGGCTCAGTCCGCCATTTTGTGTCGTTGCCTGTGTGATTTCACTGTGCGAAATACTAGATATTTTCTCTTTGCTATTCGTATTTTTCATCAAACGCTATCTTTAATGTGAAGATGCCTTGGTGTTTTGCATTAAGATGTTCTAAGAGTTCAAAATTACTATATCGAAATACATTGAAAGATTATTTATGTATTTTAAATTTTTTCATCAATACTGCTGTGCAATTTCAGATACTTTTTGAAACTCTTGTTAAAATTGTAATATTTTTTTTACTTTTCATGAAACTGTCTGATGGTTTGTTAATTTTCATGGGATAATTAGGACATTCACTCAAATCATCATAAATAGTTCCTTCAAATATTGTAAAGCTCAATTATGTAACGGCACCTAATAAATTGCTAGCAGTAGTAAAATATTTGCCCTGTTTTTAAAACTGATTTTTCTGAGTTTAAGATAACAAAGTCGTCAAAATTTAAATTTACTAATTATTTTATTTATTTTTAATGAAAATTTTCTATTGTTTAGTTAGTTTTAAAATGTCTCAATAACTGTAGCAAAATTATTTCAAGAACATGTCGTTTTGCTTTTAATTGTGTCATAGCCGTGAGTTTCAGTGTGTTGCCAAGTTAATTATTTATCTATTTTGCGCATTAAAATTAAGATATTAAAAGTATGAAATTATTCATTAAAAAAATTAAGCTTCTTTGAGATTATAGTAACATGTAACTCAAGCCAAGTTATATAATTACGTGAAGATTTTTTTTTTTTTGCCCGGAAAAAATTTGTTTTCGTTTAATTTTTATTTTGATTTGAAAAACTTTTTAATAATACAAATATATATATATGATTTATCCCACTATCTGTTAATTTATAAATTCATTATTACTACTTATAACAGTTCGTCAGAGATGTAATCTGCACTCTTTTATTTGAATTCCTATTGATATCAAATAATTCAATTATTATTATTTTTTAATATTGATTTAAAACTAGTTACATTTTAAAATCAGTTCGTTGAATTTTAAAGAACTAGTAATATCCTTAAAAATCAGGTTTAAATGAAAGGCATTTTTTAATGTAAAATCGTCATGAAAAACAAGAAAGTGTTGGTAAAATGTAAAAAAAACATGGATGAGTCCTGTTAAAAATAAAACCTTATTAGTTAATAGAAAAAGAAATTTTGCAATTTTTTAGAAGTGCATAATTTTCTATAAGAAAACTACACGCATTAGTAATATAAATAATACTGCTTTGCAAGAATAAGTTCAAACTGTTGCCCACAAATAATTTATGACATAATTAATTTAGCTCACTACTGTTGTACTAAGTAGTGGATTTAAGGGGGGAGCAGGCGGAAAAGGATGAATTTAACTATTTTATTCACTATTTTTTAATTGACTTCTCCATTGCATTTTTTTATATAGTTAATTAAACAGAACACAAAACACACATAGAGCATATTTTGAATAATAGCATTTTTGTTTGCTAAAGAAGTCATACTGGAGTCCTAGAGTGGCAGAATACATTTATACATTTCACTCGCTGGTTTTGAATTCAAGGGAACGTAATATCGCGATTCGTCCATTAATTTTTCTTTGATGGAATCAATAACTAACATTCTTCAAAAAATGTGCAGGCGTGCCTAAAAGAATTATTTTGATCCAGGAAGCTATTTGCGAAATAATAGCTTTTTCTTTTTCAGCTTATAAAAAATGCAAAATGAAAGAACTCATATCGTAGTTTCGTGAGAAAACTATGATATTAATGGAGGCGGCATGTAATATTAATATGTTATCTCAACTGTATCATGGCTCCAAAAACAATCAGCAACTGCTTTGAAATCCACACAGAAATTCTCCTGAATTTTTCAGCAAAACTTATATGTTTAATAGCTATGATTTTCTTAATTGAATAATATTTTATAGTTAAAATACTATAAAATAATATTAAAACCTCAAATGAGGTATAGGTATATTTTTTTATTGAATAACCTTAACCTAAAAAAATTTAAAAAAGGACATTTTAAAATAAAATAATGAAAACTTGGTTATGAAACATCGTATGTGGCAGGGGGAAGGAGGAGGTGTTATTCAATTTCCCGGGTCCCCTCCGAGAGATTTTTCTGTATCCGCCCCTGGTTCTACTACATTAACTTTCTAATCATAAAATGCATATTTAAAACACTTCAAGTAATTTGTAACTCAGAAGGTCTATATGGGGGGGGGAGAAATTATTCTTAAAAATGGTCGAAAATTTCTTCGAAACACCTTTTTACTAATATTCGGTTTAATAATAAAAAAAATATTTTACTAAGGTAAAATCCAACATTTTTGTATGTATATTATCAGTTACATAAGTTGCAATTAAAAATCTGTAAACATTCGTTGATAAAAAGATACTTTTCAATGAGCGAAACTCTGTATTTTTCTGCTGTTGAGATAGGGAGAAGACACAAAATGGCGGACGCTGCAGCGTGTCGCCACTTAAGAGACGGATCGAGGGCTTTACTCGGAACAGCTTACCGGAAGAGGCGGTAATGAAACTGACAAGGATGAGCCTAGCTCTGGGTCTAGAGCATGTTGCTAGTCGTCACATTTGCATTTGGTGACAATCTGACAATATGCCGCTAAATTTGGCAGAGCAAGGATCCTTTTGAAAACCGCACTCTTCTCCACAGAGGCGTCTCAGAATAGACCCCACCCCGACTTGACGCAAAACCTGATACTTGAAAGAAAAATCGCTTTCGCAGAAACAATCCTTTTACGAAATTCTCAGCATCTCAGCTAGGGGAAAACAATCTCCTTGAAAGTCTCAGTGTGAACGTGTGTTATGAAAAAGGGGTATCGTTGACAAAATAACGCATGTTTTGAGTATTTCATAAAGAGTGAAAAAGTTCTTGTAACTTGTAACATAATTTCAAAATAACGCTGCCGCAATTAATTTAAATTAGACTAGAGTCGTATTTGCGCTTGGATGGAAAGAAATATTTTTAGGGTAGCAACACTCGAAAACAGCCCAAAGATTCTACCCATGATTCTACCTTTTCCGGCAGGATCGCTGCAAACGTTTGGTAAGGTCATGGGTGTTGCGTAGTACAACCTTTCCTCCCACAGCGTTTTAAAATATTTTAATTTAAAATGCAATTTTTTAAGTCGGTACTCTCTGCTACCCTGTGTGTGAATCTGCAATATGCATAATAGTTATCAGGGCAATCTCATCGAGACCCACGTGATAACAGGCCAGACAACTCCCCTCCCCCCCCCCCCCCCCCGCTTCGTTACGCCACAAGTAGTCGATCTTTGAACTTGGCGCGAAACTTTGAAAGTAGTGCAGTCTACCAGTTAAACAATAGTGCTTCTTGGTCTGGTTGAAATAGATGAAATAGGAAATATTAACTTCGGCTGCACATTTTTGAATACAATACTGTTGGATTTATCTCATCCTTTCCACGTACCGGAATGTAGAGGCAATTAAAATCTATATATATAAAAATCTGGTGTCACGATGTTTGTTCGGGGTAAACTCCGAAACTACTCAACCGATTTTTCTCAAATTTCATATCTATGTGTCGTTTGGTCCAACTTAAAAGATAGGATAGTTTTTATAATTTTTTATTGCAAATTTCATATTAATTATGCAATAATAGTGTGAATTAATTGTTTAGTTCTAAAAATTCTTAATAGATGGCGGTGTAAGATAATTAATCGATATAACTCTAACATCGTATGACTTACTGCTAAAAACACCATGATAAAAAAAACTCAGAAATGTTGCTTAGAATTTCCATACAACGTTTCGGGATATTACAGGTTAATATTCACTTCCTGAGAAAACCAACTATATTTTTCAAAACGTTTCCTTGAATTGCTACAAATTGCAGATTTCACACAGTTGTGAAAAATATTTTTCTCCACCAGTATCAAGATTAACTAAACGTATTTAATAAGTGTATCGGTTTCGGAGCGATTATGGTTCGTCCAGATTGATTCAACACCCAATGAGTGCGAAAAGATATCTGGATTACGAAGCTTTGCAAGAGTTGCAGAGGAGTTACATTCGAGATACATGTTTGAGAGTCTGTCTTCGCGTTGGCAATGCGTGCGTTAATGCTTTGAGAGCTTTCTTAGAAAAGCAGGAAGGTTCCAGGCTATTATGTTAAACCTGCGTTAGGCTTCTCTGAAGGTGCCAGAATCATAAGTGCCTTTAACCAAGAAGTGTACTGAATTCTTCAAAAATATTCCAGGTTAATTTCAGGAAGGTTAATGAATTTAAGCGGAAAACAATTATTTTCTTTATTTGTTTCCCCAAGAATTTTTTAATATCATTAATTCTTGCAAAGATACGTTCGCAACAGAAAATTGCAGTGACAATTGCATCGTCAGGCATTGATGCTACTTTTTTTAGATGGTAGACAAACAGAACATTCAGCTTTAAAGTTGCCTATTAGATATTCATAACAAACAAAACGCAATGTGTAACATTAAAGAAAAAAAAACGTGGAATGGCTGTAGTGTTGCAAGAGAGTGAAATTAAAATTTGGGATAAGTGTACTATGGCTCATGAGTAAAAGCATTCATTCGAAGCACATCATAGGATTGTGCAAGTTTTGAACGGCAACGATAAACTTTTAGGCGAAATTGTCTGAGTACTGTCTGGTTACTCCCGGCAGACATTACCAGTTACTCCGATGAAATCAACGCATGTTTAAAACAATCGTTTTTATAGCGTAATGTCGAGATAATGCGATTGGCCATGATTATGGGAGTATAAACGCAAAATAATCTAATCCTACAAGTATTTTCTAAGCAATTGCTGGGTATTGGAAACAGTGAAATTGAACTGTATCAAAATATACAGTACAACAAACAGCCAGACCATTTCTACACTGTCGTTGAGACGAAAAGTGAACTAATTGAGAGTCTATTCCCAGATAAATTTAATTTTTTAAAAATCATATTTGCCTCTGTAATCGCGCTGGTTTTGTAGCAGTTTTATTTTCGGTAAACATTCCCGAACAGACAGGAATATTTGTGGATCGTCAATTGTCGACTGTCAAATACATATCCTGATGCATGTCGCAAATTGTATTTATTGGTCGTACAAAGTCATTGGGAGTTGACACTTTCTAATACAGGTTTGACATAAGGAGAAACAGTATTTGTCAACTGTTTAAAACAATTTTGACGACATACTATCCAACACACTCATCTTTTTTTAAGGAAAAACTATATAACGTTCACGTTTGAAGACGTATATCATAAAGTTTAACAAACACACAAATATCCAAATCCAGATTTTACACTAGAGATGAATATGAAGCTTTAGTTTTAACTGAAGGTTTTTGCGTTTCAATTTCAAATTTGCCACTTAGTTATTATGATATGCCGTCACTTGATAGTTGGGTCACCGACTTAGTTAACACTGATTTGCAACGTATAACAACAGAGCAATGACGCTGTCTTACCTACAATTATTGCGAATAATGAGCCATTACTGACGGCTGGAAAAAAAAGCTCCCCATTGATGCTGAACAAGCCTATACAGTTGTCGATGAAAACAAAGTAGTAAACATTCCAACTGAATTTTTAAATTCCCTGGATACACCAGGAATGCGACTACATGATTTCCGGTTGAAAATTGGCTCATCAATTTATTCTTTAAACCCACCTAAATTACGCAACGGTACACGTTTCTTCAGCAAAAGTCAACAATTTTGACGGGAAATTTTAAAGGAGAAATGATGGTGTTGCCACGTAATCCATTAATAGCGTCATAATTTTCAAACACATTTGAAAGGCTTCAATTTTTGATTCGTTTAGCTTTTGCAAAGACCATAAATAGATCTCAAGAACAAACAATGTCTTCTTTCGGTTTGGACTTGAAACATAAATATTTCTCTCATGGGCAACCATATATCGCCTACTCACAAGTGAAAAGTTATCATACTTTTCGTATTAGCAAAAGACTGGTTAAGCAAGAACATTGTGCACAACTTAGTGATTAGAGAGTTTTCAGTTTTCAAATAATAGAAACAATAGTTCGAAGTCAATATTATCTACTTCATTGAAAAAAATTAATTTTTATAAGTTTTTAATTTAGTTAGTGTATTTTGTAAAAAAGTTATTGATTACAAACTATAGAGAAAGTAGAGGTGAATAAAATGTAGTGTAGAATCTAAAAGTGTATGATGGTTTACGCTTAGTTTCTACATTCGTTTATTTTACAATCAGTTTCGATATTTACTATCACTTTCAAGTTATTTTTGCTTTTTTTTAGCCAAAGTCATACTTACAAAATTTACTAAGCGTAAGTATAGTGCTTTTTCCATAGAAAATTTAGTTAGTACTTACTGAATTCAATAAGTACTTTCTTCAGCCTGCACTGTAAAAAAAAAAAAAAAAAAAATCCGAAACGTTATTGAGTAAAAATTTTCGATACTTGCTTGCAGTTCTGGCTAAGCTTTGGCTATGTTTGCATAACTGCTTATAGAAGTTCCTTAATAAATCAGAAAGGTGCTAAGCTTTTTTTTTTTATTCCCTTCCTAAGTTTACACTAAAGTTCCAGAAACACGACTAGCTTCAAATGGAAAGATCTTCGAATTTTTCAAGAGGCTTCCGAGATAATTTCAGGAAGGTTATTAACTTTTATCGGAAAACTTTCCGGGTTTTGGCATGACATGTTACTGGCAGAAATTGGCCACATCAGCTGCCCATAATTTTCCAGGAACATTTAAGAATCATTGTTACATTGAATCACTCCCATTATCAATCTCATATGTTTTAAAATCGGCTATGCTATTTTAAGCTCTATTAAAAATATTTATTTGATTCTATCAAAATAATGAGTAAAAGTTTATTTTAATCCAACTTCTTTGCCACAGCAACGCGTGGCTGGGTCAGCTAGTATATATATATATATATAATATAAGTGTCTGCTGAGTGAATTTGAGTCAGCGATTTCCGCTTCCGAACAACCTGCATGTGAAGAAAAAAGCTGGGCGTCTAATGGAATAAATTTTAAAGTTCGGAGGTAAGTACTTTTCTCAGATAAACAAATTTACATTTTATGCAGTTAAGATTACTTACGTTTTCCTCCATTGCACGAACAATTGTCAGTTTCCTTTCTGATATCTTTGTCTGTAATTTGTAATTTCAGTATACTGCTTTAATATTTGAAACGGTTAACTTGCAACTTTTTATTTCTTTATTTTTTTCAACTTTGTACACGCATTTATTCGAAATGGATTTTCCAAGCTGACAATATACATATGTCAAAATTTTCTGCAAATATACTTGTTGCTATCAGAAGCAACGTAACTTGGTGTTGATATTCAGTTAATATGTAAACAAGTTTATTGAAACAGGTTTTTAACTGAACTAATCTTATATTTTCCGTTTCGATTAAATTGTTTCATACGCTAGCATGTGTTATTTTGATCAAAAAACATTCCTTGATGGGCTTCCGTAGTTCTGAGATAGAAGATTAGATTTGAACGCCGGAGGTCGTGGGTCCGATACTCAAACATTTCCCCCCAACTACGCCCCTGCAATGTTATTCAAACAAGCTGGTTCTGTGCGTAAATTAAAAAAATATATACGGTTTTTTTTCACTGTTGTCTTTAAGTTTTATGATATTTATGCACACATTGTGGTTAAGTTAACGGTATTCATAATTTCTGGGCTTGCGAAAGATTAGTTTTGAGCAGTGGATACACAACGTGTTTTTGCCAAATGCTCTGTGCTTGTTTGTTTATGCTTAAAAAGGGCAAAATATCTTGAACTACATATTTTTTGAACTCCTTGGGTTTTCTGTTAATAAGCTTTCAGGAACTCTGAAACTGTAACATAAATTGAATTAAGGGGCTGTCTATAAAGTATTATGCAAACTTTTGAACAAATTCCCCCCCCCCCTCCTCCTTGTTACATGTAACGCTGTTCAACATGAGCATATTGTTATAAACAACGCGTGATGTCACACTTCTTGTTATCCTCTCCCTTCCCCCTGTCACAAAACTGTCACATTGATTTCCTAAAAGAGCATACTCAGCAAAATGTTGATCTAAATTTAACATATATGAGGTTTTAAGTATTAAAAAAAGTTGCTAAAATGGTCATTCTATGAAAAGTTTTTTGAAAAAGGTTACTTTGTCATCAATTAATGCTTTTTAAAATAATTTTTCAAAAGCCTAAAATGATGAACTATTAAAGCCCCCCCCCCACACACAAGAATCATTAGCAGCAGAAAAAGCTGAAAATGGAAAAGTAGCCGAATTCCAAAAAAAAAAAGGCTGTTTAGATATTGAATACATTTTTTGGATGTACAACATACAGTATTCATGATGTTGTATTATAGATTCTTTAATTAACGTTTTTTAAGTTGAATTCCTGTGTAATTTTTCGAGAGTGCCCACCGAAGGGGGGGGGGGGTCGGAATCATAGTCTCATAGTAATGATAGCTTTTCAACGGCTATAGTTATAAATAACTGTGCCCTTGAAATTTTAAGGGAGATGGAGATGTTTTGGGTTTTTTTTTTTTTTTTTTTTTGAAGTTTTCATAATTGAAGGGGGTAGGGCACCGTCTACTTTGGGGGATGGCACCCAAGCATTCACGTCTTTTGAAAAGCATAAATTTGCTCAGCTAAGTTAACATTAATAATATGGTATTATGTACTTTAATTTGATGTTATGTCTTTGAAACATATTGCAGTCATGTTTCCCGTTTTCTTAAGTAAAAATGTTTATTTATTTTTTAAAATTTCATTTAATTCTTATTCAAATACAATAGTAATATTATTTTTTGTTTTGATGTAATTGTAAAATGAAAGTTCATTTATTTATTTGAATACTTCTTAAGACTTAATGTTTCAATACAATTTACGAGTAGTTAAAATGCGATTAGTTAAAAAACAATTTCCAATGAAAAATAAAACTGTGTTTATTTATCACTTTGTTTTAACATGATTGTAAAATAAAATCGTGTTTAGTTATTTGAATACTTTGTAATACTTATAAATGTTTTTATGTCAAATATAATGAATTAAGCTCAGTGTATTTTTTAATGTATGATTATCGGTTCCTTTTTATGTTTTCAAATGAAAAAGTAGAACTTGTAATGCTACTAAAATAACAGAAGTCAATAATAAATAAACCAAATAGTTTTATTTAACCAAAATATTAATCGAAGTGCTCACTTTCCAATATCATTGTGGATCGACAAACGATGACGTCATTTGCTAGTTGGATGGCCTTCCTATCTCGAAGGCCTCGATCTCATACCCAGGCAGGAGTAGCGCCTCCTGGAAAATTTTACATTTTGTTGCTTTACGTAAAAGCTTGGGTGCAAGATTCATACTGAAGTACTGTGCTGCCATCTGTAGTCGAGAAGTTACGCTGAACTATTAAAATTTCCTTTTAAAAACGCTGCTGCCATCTATCGAGAAATAATAACTACCAAGAACTTAATAAATTAAATCTCTGAATTCTTAAAAAAATCGAGGAGTTTACTTTCAAAACGGATTATATCCAGTTTTATATTTTTTTGGTAAAACGAAAAAAAATAAAAAAATGTTTTACGCACAAACACTAACTTAGAATTTCGAATTTCTCACAATGTTTTGGTAGAATAACAAGTGATTATTGGCATAAGTCTAAGAATTTTTCCTCAATTTTATCAGACCTAATTTACCAATTTTATGTTGGATATATCTCTTTTTGGTGCAAAACAATGGATATCATCCCTTTTGCCAAAAAAAAAAAAAAAACACATGTTTTCTGCAGAAATAACTTTATTAGATTGAAACAAAATATTTAACATTTTTTAATATAACTTTTTTTTTTTCACTCTACTTGATTCCTTCCTACTTAATTCTTTTCATTGAACATTGAAAAAAAAAAAAAAAGGCTCTTCGATCTTAATTAAGTATGAACAATTAAACCACCCAAGCCGATTTAAATAACAACGTTATATATTAATGTATCATAATTTTTATCACAATTAATCAATCACAATTTTTTCATAACTATTTAACTTTAATTCAATCATTAATTAATCACAATTTAATAGCAATTTTAATTACTTAATAATAGTGTAGTAATTACAATTTGAGGTCGCGCTTGCCTAACTGATAACAGACTTGAACAAGGCGATAGGTGCTGCGATCTCCAAATATGGACGGAAACTTGATTGGAAGTGTTTCGCTCCCGGCGCTCCGCTATTTTATTAGTAAACTACTTTTTGAATTAGAAGTGGCAAATTCAAATTTGGATATGCGCCCATTTGATATGAAATTGAGAGTGGTTACCCCATTTTGCTGTAAAAAACCTGGCGCGAAATAAGGAGATGGCGGATGGGATATATACACCGTTTAGGTGGTAAAAACAAATGTTTATACATTTTTTTTAACAGTAGATATGAAACACTTCAAAACAGAAAGAAATTCATTGATCGATAGGGCTTATATTAGAGATTCTGAAAAAAAAAAATGTCTTTTTTTTTTTAACTGGATATATAATCCGTTTTTGAAGTAAACTCCTCAGTTATGTTGTTAATATTTTGTTTATTGAGAATATAAGTCTGGGGAGGATCATAACTCATGACCTCCCCTTGACAGTTGGCCATATTATCAATTCAATACTATTGTATACGATCATATACATAATTGCATACAAGATGGATGGATGTAGAATATCGTGAAAACAGTGCCGAATTTAGGGGGAGCAAAGTCAGGGTCATTTCGCCGGCAACTTCTGAGGGAGGAAAATTTACCCTATTTCTGTGTGTGTGTGTGTGTGTGTGTTTTTCTTTGAAACTCAAAATAAATATGAAGTTATGAGATTCCGGGCTGTTGTGCCCCAAACGTATCGACCGCATCTGCGGCCGCCATCTTCAGTGTTTACGTGGTCGAAGCTTTCAGGGAAGCGACTTTCTAGCAACTAATGCAGATTTCGAAGTGTTGTCAATATTGATGTGGGAAGATGCTAGCTTTCCCTTCGTTTCGGATCAGGTTTGGCTGATTAACGTTCGTCCTTGTTTTTGGGTTGGCTGAAACTTGAGCGTTTTTCATTCTGGTTGGAGATTGGCTGCTGGACGTCCGTCGCTGTTTCTGGTTGGCTAAAAGTATCTCTCGGGGTAATCCGTCTAGACGGATTGTTTTGCCAGAATTGTTTTTATTTTTTAACTTTATGTTCATGAAAATATTTGAAAGAATGCTCCCTTTCATTTCTTCTGATATTATTTAATAACGTTTGACAATCTACAGGCGCCTTGTTGTTGGCCGGTTTGGTTCTTTTTATTGACACCCAAACAGTTCCAGACATTTTTCGTACCCAGAATTCCATACTTTTCACCACGACTCGCGCTAAAATTCAAGTCTATATCCGCCCCAAATCTCTGCCCTTAAATACACCACTCGTAACTTGCAGAAATTTTATATTTGTGCTGAGAAAAGATAACGCCTCCGCTGCTTCGCAAATTGTAGAATAAATATGTAGGGGAGCATGTGGGGATACTTGATCCCCCAGGAAACTTATTGCCCCTCCTGAATCTGCTGTAAAGCACAATCTTAATACTGGCAACATAGAGATTTTTTTTTTTTTTTTTTTGGATTTTGGATTAAAAATGTCGCTAGTTTTTTTTTTTTTTTTTTTTGAAGGAGCTAAACAGTGCATACATTATTTGTATGATATGATAGAATATTAAAAAAGATGTTAAGATTGTGAGAAGAACCAATTTGTAGCTTTTTTGGCTCTAATTTCGAAACAAGTTGGAAAAGTATACTTGTTGGGGATGCAGGGTCCTTTCGAACCAAAGAGACTTGATCCGGGAACAAGTGTTCTGTAATATAGTTAAACAGATAAGTATACGCTATTTATTCTTTTTTTCTATTTGACAAAAATGCCGTTGCGTTACAAAATATAACCTGCAGCTAAAGTAAATCCTCATCAATAGAAAAAACTTAAGAAAAACCGACTTGGGAGAAGTGGATCGTTACCACATCATAGAAAGATATCAACTCCATTTTTTAAATCTACTACTAAACTTATCGTATGCTCATGGAGTCTTTTTATCCATGCGTCTATCTCTATGCGTATGCTTTATTTCTCCAGAATCATTGTTGAAATTCGAAAGTTAATATTTTTTTTGCGAACCACTAATTTTAGCTAATTGTTAGTGTAAATTTTAAAACACTTTTACATTTTATGACGTTAAAAATCCAGTTTTGTTCGTCACTCATTGACTCATAGAAAATACTTTAAATTTTAAATACGTAATTGATCAAGACTGATGAAAAATGTCAGGCTCGTCATTTGTACCCCCCCTCCTCCCCCGTTGACTTTGGAAAATTAGTGTATTTGCATGTAAGAAGGTGTGGCTTTTGCTGCTTTTTGGTGTTTATATCCTTTATCATCCTCCCCCCCTATCCGGGGATAAATTTGGAAAAAGTATAAGTTTCTTTGGAAATGTTAGTTATATCCTATCACAGAGTTGATTATGTTTGTTAAATGTTAGTGTTAATCGCAGTGTTGTTTGATTTGTATTTAAAATACTTATAAGGTCACTCCCCCCCTCTCAGTTCCTGCAGATCGGATTCAAGTCTCCTTGTACAACTTAGATTTGATACCTTTTCCTGATTTTGGTTTTCCTTATGATTAACTAGCTTACGGTGCTTCTCAATGCAACATATCTTTTATATAATTAAATGGATGAATTCTATCTAAATGACAGTAAAAAACTGCATTCACACCACTCTAGGCTCAAATCTCCAAAAGACTATAAATAGCACAGAAAGTCGAGCATTTGCAGAAAAAATAGCATCAAGTAAAAACAAAAAAGCATGAGGCAAGTTATCGGGGTTCTGTCAACGTTATTCTTTGGTTATGTCGTGTCCACTGGCACGTTGTCTGCGGTTGAATCAGACGGGCGGTACATCCAATGTCTTAATGCAGAGACAAATTATTGTCTTGCACATCTTGTGGGACAACCTTTTACGTGATGCTTCGAATACGAAAACGGTTGTGCTGCCTTTGAAGGTTTTGTTTATCCCAAGACACTAAAGCATGCCATAGTACTCCTCACATACATTTTATTCTGGAAAAAAAAACCATGGAATGTCTTCCTAGAAAGAGTCGTGAGTAAAATTCAATGGCTTTTATCAGTTACAAATATATGCAAAATATGACACTGTTACAATATTTTCAGATATGAAAATCATCCTAAATGGCCCAAAAGCTTAACAGATAGTCCACTGTACAGAAAATAAAGAATTCAGTCATCGTTATTAATAGCCGTTAACATTCCGTTTTACGGATTTTCTGACGGTGTTTTTACTTTCAAGATTTCACGTAGACTTATTTTATAAGTTTTTGTAAGTGTTCAGGTATGCAAGCACATTCCGTAGAAAACGTTTACTTAGTATAAATAACTTCACAAAATGTGTCTGTTTGCCCTTTCTATGGCGATTTAGTGGCATGCCATGAAATATAATTAGATAACTGTAAGCTGCATAAAAAGACGTACGTCAACCACATTTTATGTTCTTGTCAAATTTCTATTTTCGTACGTAAAAATGACAGACATTAATATTGGTGTCTTGCAACGATTTAAAATTTGTCTAGATTAAAATTTTATTTCAAAATTTTAAAACCTCACACTTGCCGTAAATGTTGTACATGATAACTCAAACTGATGCATGTAGTAAGAGCACTTATTTAAGCTTGCTGCTCTAGAGAATTTCTTTGAAAATATCGAAATTTTAATTTACAGCGGCACAGTCGTCATGAGGGGTAGGAATGGTTCCACTGAATAATAGTTGCCTTAGATATAGTTACAGTTATTATTTTAAGTTACTAAAGCATTAAAAATGGAGTACGTGGAGACGAACTTATGGAACGAACTATACAAAACCCGTCAATTGAACTGCCTTATAGAAAAATAAATAGGCGTGCACATTTTGGTCACTATTCGCGTCATTTTTTTTTTTCATTATTTACAAGTCATGAAATTAAAAGAAAGAAAAAAAAAACGTCTTGTTTCTACTTACAAATGTATAATAGACAATTCTTTTGTTTATGTTTTACCAAAGCTTGTTGCACATTCTGTTCCCCTTATCCGCAGCTTCAAAACGAAGGAAATGTATTTCCACGTTTAGAAACTTAATCCAAATGCTAAAAAGTTAAATTATTCAAAATCTTCTAATTCGTAAATTTAACACAAATCTTGCTCCTAAATACAATTCTTAGTCCCCATTCCAGCAGCAAAACTAAATACATTTTTGAGTAAACCCAACCTTAAGCATGCAACATAAAGATATGGGAAATAGGTAAATTTCACATGCATTAAAAGTATCTAATCACATGCCCTTCTGACTTATGGATCGTGATACAGAACTTAAGTCTCACTGGAGATTTTAATTTCTTGAAGTTTAAAGAATGATGTATTGCGATTAGTGGTTATACATGAGATACAAATTGCTTCACCTTATCCCTCCAGTGTGAACAGAGTTTCTTCTATTACACTGATACATATAATTACGTATAATTACTAAATATACGTATAATATTAATACCTATCTCATTTTGGTATTTTCTGTGCTGTTTATATAGAAAATACAGACCAAAATTTCGTTTATTGTTAGGGTCATTCCATAGTGACTAACGTAACATTCGCATCTGATTTTCAAACTCTTTCTACTTACACCGGCAGTAAAAATGAATGTATTTTGGTTTAATATGCAGATTTAAAATGTACAAGGTGACTATTTTTCATTTCCACCAATAATTTGAAGCAAAATAAGCGCTGGCAGGTGTTTTTTCACCAAAAAAGGCATTGTGACTAACGTAACATTTTTGCAACCCTGAGAAACAATGCTTATGTTACGAGGCAAATTTTTCTGAAACTTACGCAGGCATTTAAAATTGGCCGTTATATTTGTAAGAGGTAAACAATCTATTTTTAAAAATGTACTACAGATTTGTTACAGATGAATCTTTTTTGGCCCTTAATTTTACTTTTACGAAAAACTGTGTGTGACTAACGTAACGTGACTAACGTAACCATCGAATAACAAACAATGAATGCACATAAAATACTTTTTATAACTGATTTCTTGCTCTTATATTACTTTTACACTTTTTAGGAACCTTCTTTGTGTTGCATTATGGTTCTTTCTTTACTTTTTTTTCTATAATAGTGTAAGAAATTGAATGGAAGGATTCAGTTCAATTAACTCAATTTGAATGTGCGAAAAAAATAAACAAATAAAAAAATGCTTTTACAAACTGGATAACATCATTCTTGGGCTAATTAAATCCTAAATATCTCTCTTTAAAAAAATTAACTTTATGCAAATTGACAGTTTCACCGAATTCTAGTATTCTGCCGATATACTAGTTATCGTCATAAGAAACTCCGCAGTACTTTTCAATGGCATATTATTTTTTAAGGTTTACTGATTCATCGAACGAATCGTGTTGTGAATGCTTTTGAATTAAAATGTAATATTGAAAAAAAAATATTCGAACGTTTTTGCAGAATGCATTTTAATTCCAGATATCACCGCAAATGTTTGAATTTCTAAATGATCATTCTTGCATTTTCTGAAATATATGGCAGCAGCGCTTATTGTCACTGTATCATGTAACATTTTCAAATGTTTTCCAACGAGCAGCCATTACTTCATTTTAATAATAGGTGGACATGTATTTTCTAAAAAATACAGACGTTCTTCTTTGTTAAGACTGTACTTCTATTAACTTAATTCTTAAGCTTGGATTCTTGTGTTGAATGCTAATTCAGCAGGGTACTCAATTTGCTTTACTCACCTTTTTTCTTTTTTAATAATTCTTTAAATTGGAAGTATTTTTATAAAGACCTTTAAAAAAGTATTTTTTTAAGTAAACAGAAGGTATATACAATGTAATTTTACTGGTATTTTTCACCCTTTATATTTTTAATCAATATAGAATGCATGTATATTCAAAATTGTACATGAAAATGTACATTAAATTAAATAAGTTTAAATATTAGCAGTCATTTTTAAAATGTTACGTTAGTCACATGCAAACTGTTACGTTAGTCACAGCTCAAATGTTACGTTAGTCACACTAATTATTTTATATCTACTGATACTGAAATAAATATTTTGCACTTTTTAAGAAGATATGATACAGATGTAAGAAAATAAAAAGTGCTGTTTGGTTCAATCATCTGGTTTAGTTTTTAAACAGAAAATAGTACATTTTCGTGACTAACGTAACGTAAATATTTTCAGTGAAATAACCAAACTAATTAAAGTACTTATCTTATAATGTATGCAAAAATAACAGTCAATTTTATTCGGTCAGCATCTAATCATTTAGAATAAATTTAGTTCTTTTAAAAATTTGCAAAAAATTTTACATTACACAAGAAAACGTAGACGCATGTTTTTTGCACATGCTAAGCCTTTTCTACAACCTCGCACGTTTAAAGCCAGATGAAAAATACCGAATGAAATTTTTGCAAACTATTACTGGATTTATGTACTAGAAAGTATGCTGAATGAAATGATAGGTCACAATTAAGGCTTTGGGGGAAAAAAATTTCTGAGGTTGAGGTTGACATTTCTATGGAATTACCCGTTACGGTATTATTACTTGAAAACTTATTAGCGAAATGCGCAAGCAAATTGAAGAAGAACCAACGACGATTTCGATGCATCCCTGTGTCTTTGCAGGGTGCAATTTAAGAACTACTGAAAGACAGCATTTCTTTTTCGTTCGGCTTTCTTGCTAAACATGCTCTACACTTGTCGCTAATCGACATTAACGGCCATTGTCGAGGATACTTTTTGTGTTGATTGCATTTAAAATATCTCCTGGTGGTTATATGTTGCTAACCATTTTCATTTACTTTGAACCGAGGTTCACAAATTTAACGATTACAGTTAAACTTTGAAGAAACTTCATTTCGGTCATTTTTTACAGCCTTTTCATTCAGACCAAATTCATAACTATACGAAAATTCGTTCGTGTCGAAAAGAGCAATTTTATGATTAAAAATAATAACTCGAACCTCTTTGGATCTTTTTTAAATTCCCATCCTATATGAATTCCTGAAAAACAATTCAACTCTCTGCCAAATTTGGAAGAAATCCAACTAAAACTGTAGATTTGTATAAGAAACATACACACACACACAAACATCCATCAGATAGATAGATAGATAGATAGATAGGTAGATAGGTAGGTAGGTAGGTAGGTAGATAGATAGATAGATAGATAGATAGATAGATAGATAGATAGGTAGATAGGTAGATAGGTAGGTAGGTAGGTAGGTAGGTAGGTAGGTAGATAGATAGATAGATAGATAGATAGATAGATAGATAGATAGAGAAGTGAGCTTTTACGAAGTTTCCTTATGTTAATCAACATATTCCGGTTACAGAGAATACTTTTACTCTAAGTCTTTAGATTTCAGAGTCTTTTCAACGTCATATTATATTTTTTGACATCGAGAATCATTTTGAATTTCAGAGGATCTATTCAGATTTTGAAAAAAAATTCAGAAATTTGATAGAAAAATATCTTCAGACTTAAGAATCTTAAGGTTGAAAGTATATAATCAGCTGTAATACAAAGGATTCGGGATGTAGACAATTTTTTGACTAAAATTGAAACAAAAATTTACACTATAAGATATTAAAATCATTAAAACTTCTTTTGGGTGGCAACTGCCCAGAGCAAGGTATATTCAATTGCAAAAGGACTGAAATCTAAGAGGTGAGTTATATAATGAATTGCATATTAATTGATATCAATAAGCAGGCCTTGACTATGAAAATTAGGAGAAGTAAGGAGAGTATGTGAGTTAAGTCACTTGCTAGGCTTGGTGTTTTTAGCGTTCTTTTCTAAAAGAACGCTTCCAGAGCCGTGTCCAAGGGGAGGGTTTTAGGGGTTAAACCCCTCCCATTGAAAAAAAAAAGTATGTCAAATGAAGAAAACGATCGGCTTAAATTAACATTAATGCGAAAGTCTGCGTTTAACGTCCCCCCCCCCTTTCTCTCTGAAGTTTTTCTGTAATTTTAACTCAGTAATTATGTATTTTTTTCCCTCTAATTCAACTCAGGTGGACCTAGACGCTTGCATTTCTTTCTCTTATAACTTAAAAAAATTTGCATAACATTCAAATGTTATGTATTACAACTGTTAAAGCTTTGCCGACTGAAATAATGTTTTGGAAAAACTGTGGTGGTAGAACCGTTGAATTATCAACCGATACAAAGCATTAATATTGCTTATTGTAAGGAGGTAATGATGAATTTGGCATGTTTTGCAGCTATGAAGCTGTGTTAGTGATGGTGTTTAGTAATGTAATTTTGCAGCTACAATAAGCTCGTTCTAAGCATTATTTCAGAACATAAAATCTGATATACATTCTCTTACATAAAAAGAATTCGTGGAGAGTTTTTAATACTTGTTAATAAACCGCATAGTTAACAGATTTAATTAAAAAGAAATAAACAAGGTTTGATAAAAGTGAACCTGTAAAATGAAGGAATACTTTGGTCACGAGCAGCCAGAATTATTCTTCTAAGGGGGGGGGGGTACAGCAGTACTTACAGGTGCATAAACGCCATACTGGGATCGATAATTTGTAGTAAAACTAATAAAGGTTGTGAGGGATTGAATTTCCCCTCCCCAGGTAAGATTAAAACCCCTCCCTTTATGAAAATCTGGACACGGGCCTGAACGCTTCTTTTTAGTTTTTATGAACAAGACTTATCAAATTGATTTGCAACGTACGTGAAGCTTGCTATCATACGTTACTGTAAATAAGAATTTTCAAACCAATGTTATCAAACGTTGACTACTTATTGAATTTTTCATTAACTCTTGAACACAAGAGAAGAGAAAAACTCTTGCTCTAACATGAAAAATAAATACATTTTTTAAATTAAAATAATGAAAATAACCGCATGATCATTTTGAAAATAATGTTTTCTGTGCGTTCGTTATTATAGCCATCATGACCTTTTTGTTTACTTGAAAGCAAACTACAGTGTGCCTTATTTATTACTAGGACGTTGGCTGCTGTCGAATTTCTTGTTGATAAGTATGGAACTCAAATTTTAAGTGAGAAAGATGAGAATGGTCATACTGCTGCTCACTGGGCATGCCTTGGAGGACATTTTAGTGTCGTCCAGTACATGGTGAACAAAGGAGTGTCTGTTAATATTCCTAGTTCAAGTCACATTGGTGCCTATCCCATACATTGGGCTTGTGTAGAGGGACATGTGTCTATTGTAGACCTTCTGCTCCGGGTAAGTTATTCTTAGATTTCAACTTTCAGAAGTAGTAGTTATAAAAAAAAAAAAAAAAAAAAAACACTTAAAAACTTTCATCAGCTTACATGCCCATTGAAAACCCAGATGCTAGTTTTATTTTATAAAGAAACAACTCTTACTATTATCTTTAAACTGAATTATTGAACATGTAATGGAAAAGTTATGTAACATCTCATCCTTAGATCAGTAAAACCATGCAACTCCGATAGCAGTTCAGTCGTGGGTGAATTTTGAGATGAGAAAGTCAACAACTCTTAGCACTACAACCATCTAGTATTCTTATCAAAAAGAGCAACTTTAATATGACTAGCTCAGGCTTAATATAAGTAAACTTTTTAAGCGTGAAGAAAGATTTTCACTTTCGCCACTTAATAAACCTTTAAGTGTTACTTTTCATTTTGGCTCAAAACTGCCTGTGAACGAACATATGAACTTTAATCCTTTGAGGCACAGTGGCTTCGCTTAAGGCCACCATTTTTTTTAATTATTTTTTTCGGTGACCACTGGCCGCCATTGAACTCGCGAATCTTGAAGTAAACGGGCAAAAACGTAAACTATGAGAATGCAACCACTGATCTCCAGTGAATGCAACGCTGTTTGCATCTTCGTAAGCTACGGCATAAACGTTTTGCACATGCGCCGAGCCATGCGCTTGCACATTTTTGGAAGCATGCCCGTTTACTATAGTGATCTCGGTTGCCCATGGAACCGGTGTTTCTCATATGTCTGGCAAATACTACATCTATTGAGGAGAAAGGATTGCCTTCCTCCTTCCCTTCTCATTCAGCATTGAGTTGAAGATTCAAAAATAAGAAATGTTTCCAAGTTTATGATGAATGTCCTCAGTAGCACTATCTATCCTTATGCATTGTTAATGTGCTAGAATGTACCCATTAAAACATTGACTATCTTACATTTTACATCCTGCTATAGGATACTGATATACACATATTTAAAACTGATACATTTGGAGAGAAAAAAAATCTTATTTTTGAATGCTCTGCGAATGAACATTTCGTATGTATTATCTCCTAGACCGGAGTACCAATGGATATTTGTGATATCAATGGATGCACTCCTCTCATAACAGCCTGTCAACATGGTAACAGTCACCTCGTTTGCTATCTATTGGGACGAGGTGCGAATAAATCTATCTGTGATCGAAACGGAGACACTGCACTACACTGGGCTGCGTATAAAGGCAAGTATTTCCATTTTCACTCTACTGAATTGCATATTGGGGAGTAACTGCACGGACGGAATTGTATTTACCTACAACTATATGACTACAACTCAGTTTTTTTCCTACTACCTCGAGGAAAAAAACTCCACATTTTTTTTAAAACTATTTTTTAGAGAAAGCGAAGACTTGACATAATTGGTTTTGAGCTCGAACAAAATTATCAATGCATGCATTTTCTTACGCAGAGGTAGTCTATTTATCTTATTATGATGGTTTAATGTAGTACTTTTAAAACATTGCGATCCATAAGTGTTCTTTTATTTTTAGGGACTGTAATTATAAAGTAAGACAACGTTAGAAAAAGCACACATTTGCCAATTACAGCAGACACGTGTTTCGACGTTACAGGGAACGCCTTTTTCAAAATATAATGAGCTTATGGATGAAAAGACATCCGAAAAAAGCTTTTTTCTGATGTCTTTTCATCCATAAGCTCATTATTTTTTGCATTGAAAAAGGCGTTCCCTGTAACGGCGAAACACGTGTCTGCTGTAATTGGCAAATTTGTGCTTTTTCTAACGTTGTTTGTCTTACTTTACTGTTCAGCACAAAGGTATTTATTTATCTTACTGTAATTATAGTTTGTTATTTAGTTTTAGAAATGTCATCTAAGTAAGTTTTGCTGTTTTGATTCAAGTATAGAATAGTAAGAGTATAGGTAAAATCATTTGTGCGCATTTCAGTTAAATAAAAGGTGGATTTTTTAAAATTTTAAACGTGGCACTTTCCTTTCTTTTTTTACTTATTTTTGCTATCATAATATAGTTTGGACTGAAATCGTCAACTCGTTGAAAGTGCTAAAAATTGCCAAAAGCCCTGTTTCAGAGGCTCAGTTTTGCTCTTTTTTTTTTTTTTTTTCAAGCTGCTGTTTGTTAACATCGAATGCAAGCTATTTTGAAGAATTAGTACTGAGAGGTTTTCGGGAATGGTGATTTTTAATGTAATTCAAAAATGACGCCGAAATTTCTCGCTATTGCATCATTTTAACATAAAAGCCGATCAAAATTACTGTGAAGTTTTGGACTGTTGTTCGGAAAATAAGTCTTTTTTTATTTTGTTATCGTATTTTCCATTTCTATAGATTTTTTCCCATTACCGTCTCTAGTCTATAGTGTTATTTTAAGAGACTATGTTTATACCTTAAAAATACCTACCCGGCGTTTTATCTCTTTTTATTATTTTTTTTTATTTCGTTCAATGTGAAATCAGTTCCTAAGTTGGAAGTTACTGCTGCGACGGTGAGCTTACTGGTAACTTTCATTAAATTTTTACCACGGGCAAAGCCGTGGCAGGTATCGTAGTTAATAATGAACATGTAGTGCTAGCATTTGACAAATTAATGATAAATGAAGAAGGAAAAGGTCATTCAAATTTCAGTGCGTAAGTTCCGTTTATAAAATTTCAATTTCGAATTTAAGCAAAAGAACGTATAAGTAACTACTTCTTCATGAATTAAAAAAACGACTGATCAAATTTCAGTATTTAAATTTCGTTACCAAAATTTCCCTGATTGTAGTTTCTCTGCACGTAATATTTTTTTTCTATAAATTATTCTGTGTGATATATAGAGTGGTCCGAAAATGGGCTTACCCTCCTTTTATTTTCAACATTATGTTGTCGGTTAAGGTAGAATTATTGTCATACGCAGTTACAACCATCGGTAGAACACCATTCATATCGTAACATAATCGATTCGGCAAAATTATCATCGTTCTGCAAAATTTTGAGTTCTATTCCGCAAAATTATCATCATTCGGTGAAATTTAGAGTTTCATTCGGCAAAATTATCATCATTCAGCGAAATTTGGAGTGCCATTCTGCAAATTGAGAATTAGCGCCCTCCCAAAAAATTGAGTTTGGGGCGCTCTTGCATCATTCATTGCGTTCAAATGAGTCCCAAAAGTGCCTTGGTGAAAGAAATCAGCCGTAATACACTTCACAAAATAAATGGCTTCTGAACAATGTACGGAAAAGAATACTTTTCTCGAACTTTCAAGTAAGTTAGAAAAGGTGTTGCAAAGACTGTTCTTTTTTTTTTTTTTTTTTTTTTTGGCATCGTTAGAGAACAAAGATTTGAAAGGTGTCCAATCTTTTCTCAGAGGGCTTTTCTGCCGAAAGGATCATCAACCGAATGTTATGTCATTTGGCGTTTTGAACATGTGCCCAAACAGTTTTTTTCCTCCGAACACAACCGCATTTTAACGTATTTATAATGACTAAGTTGTTTATATGTACATAACACGCTAGTCCGAAAATTAATGTCAGAGAAGTATTTATATTTTTTGTTAATATGCTTAGAAAAAGATAATAAATACATAATTTAGTTCTTTTAGATGACTGTAAATATTCATTAACCGAAACCATTATTAATATTAAGAAATATGGAAAAAAGAAACGAAAGGTTAGCGAACAGGATTCGAAGATATTTGGAGGTTTTAACGCGTTGTGTTTTTGCTATTTTTCCGAAAAATCATCTTATCTACTGCATACCTTGTGAATTCATTTATTTCATCTATCGTAATACTCTTATAGCCATTTAAAAATGCCTTATATCACAAAAAAAAGGAAAGAAAGAGAAAGAAACAGGTACTATAGGTTACGAAGTATTTTCAGTTAATAAATATTAATTGTCAACTAAAAGAACTAATATTATACGTTTAATATCTTTTTCTGATCATATTAACAAAAAATATAAATACAGGTATAATAGTAACTACCCCAGAAGTGATCAAGTAATCCTCGACCGCGACCAATGGATAATTCGGAATCACTGAATGTCTGAAAAATTTTTAATTCTATTTTGATATCCTAGAAAACGAAAATTGCATTAGGACTTGTCTCATAACTGATCAAACTTTCACCAAAAATTCAAATTCTGCCTGGAAGTTTTTTTTCTTCAAAAAATGGATCTGTGCATTTTTTGATCAAGAATTACCTTTTGTTTATTTAGTTAAAAGCTCTGCATTTTATGTAATTCTTATGATTCACTTAGAGATCAGTAATGCATTTAAAGTTTAAGTTAACATACAATCTTTGAGTCGATTACAATGAAGTGTAATCTTTTAATATTACATAGAGTGGAAATGAACGAGTACAGTTAGAGTTTTGGTTATGAAGTCGGAAAAAAGTACATTATAATTAAGACTACGATCAGAAATCAAGAAAACGTAATCGATTACGATTACGGAGTGGTTATTACGATTACAGTGTGTAAAATATTTAAAATGAAGGTACTTTAAAGGTACCTCTTGTTCAACAATACTGCTTACGCAAAAAATAATGAGAATGTCCGCAACTTTCAGCAGTTGAAGTCATTAATGTTATACACACAAGCTTATTAATAATGATTAATGTTTTTAATATTTTATAACATAAACGTCTAATCATGCTACTGCTTCACTGCTTGAACTGGAGGCGAAAAACCTTAAAGGAGCCAAGAGAGCCAAACAAACTGGTAGCTAATGTAGAGTTAGCACAACCTAACAGGTGCTAACTCTACATTAGCTATACCTGCTTGCTTGGCTCTCTTGGCTCCCTTAAAAGGTTTTTCACCTTCAGTTCAGTTACTTCCTATTCCGGGCTGATGAGTGCTAAAAAGCAAAAAAAAAAAAAAAAAACTGCAGTCCTCGGATGGAATGACTGAGCTTGCGGTGTATTTTATGCATTAATAAGTTGATTATAATAAGAAAATATAATCTTATACATTTAACATTTGAATAATTTACTAACTTCATCTCCATAGGTTTTCCAGATCTGATGCGGTTATTAATCTATTCCGGGTTTGACCCACGACTTAAAGATAATTTTGGTTACACAGCATTGCATTTGGCTTGTCTTAGTGGCAATCTGGTCGCCGTAGAGGACTTATGCGAGAAGGTAATCTCAGTGTTATCTTTTCATGCTTGAATCTCGTATATGAAATAATTGTCCTTACTTTCTCTTATTTTCGCTCATTTCCTTGCTAATTGTTCAGTTATTTTTTGACATTGTTGAAAAATCTCTGTAATAAAATAATTGAAGGCATGGAATAGGAGCATGGAAGGAACGGCCAATAACGGTCACTCGGATCAATAGCGGAGTATGTCATACGTTAAACAGACAACTAATTTGTTGTGAATGCTCTATAAATGTCAATCAGGGGCGGATGTAAGGGAGGGGCGATGGGGGCGATCGCTCCTCCCTTGAGGGACCTTGCAAAGGCAGTTTTTCCGAATTGGAAGCTCTGAAGCGAAAGTGTAGGCCCTTTTTGACGACATTCAGGAAAAGAATGGGGTTCAAATCTCCCTCTCAGAAACTTTTTGGAATTGAAGTTTAAAAAACTCAATTTTAGAAGACGAGCTTTGGCTATGTTAGGAAGCGTTTGGAGGTCTTCATCGGACATTTCGCAAAATTTAAGTCTTAAAGATGAGACTGCAGACATCTCAGGTAGTGTTAGTGGAAAAAATGGGTTCAGGAACTTTCTTCCAGAAATTTCTCGAAACTGAAGTCTCAACTATCGCAATTTTAGTCGATTTCCGATGATATTAGGGTTAGGGAGTTTCGAAACATTCCCGAAGAGTTCTAAAACGTAATTTTGGAATACCTCTTTCAATAGAAAATGAAAGGTAAAGGTTTGAGGACTTCCTTGGCAAGATCTCTGTATTTTAGTTGTTTGAAATAAAAATGCTGTTGCATCCCCCCTCAAGCATGTGTAATCAGATATGTAGTAAAAGGTAAGTTAAAAAATCAACCGCCCCCTCCTTGAAGCATTTCTGGATCCTTCCTTGATGTCAATATAATTTGTTACAGTCAGACTGTTTTTTTAAAAAAAAAATTTAAGACAGATTTGTCTAAATAAATAGCAACTGCATCCTATAATAGTCGTTGACTCGTTGGAATCCAGCTTAGGGATATATTAAGTTTAATTGTTTTCAACTCAATGGAGTTTTATCTACCAGTAGAAGAGTGAGAAATTTCTTTCTGGGTGGGGCAAATGAAATTTCTGGCTGTGTTATTGGTGGTTAGAATTCGATCGAATCGAATACGATGAATTGCGTTGGAGTTGAATATTCCCCTTAATCCAGAGACATTCCTCTGCTTTAAGCTGCATTTTGCTGCAAAATATATCTTTGCAGAGACCAGTAAAGGATTCCAAAAAATCAGTAGTGCTACTTACTGAGTACATTAAATCAATTCCATCTCAATATCGTGATGATTCAAATGATATTGTGAATCAAGTCAGTTATATTTCAATGATTCTCGAAAATTAGATGGATCCTGCCTGATTTTTCTGTCTATTTTTAACTCAGATCTCAGAATAGAGTGAGTATGCGATTTAACTATTTACGAGAATCTCTCACATACACTCACTACATCGTCGACATCTTTCTGAATTTGCATGATGAAGAACTGGAATTTTTTTTATTAGTTGCCTTTTATATTTGGTTAAAAATTTATGAAAGTCAAAGATTGCTGTCTTTTGCGCATGCGCAGTAAAATTATTCCTTATGATCTCGAGTTTGCTGAAATTTGATAGACAACTATTGTTCACCAAAAATATGAAAAAAAAAACTTTGGAATTTATGGAAGAAATGCTCACATTTTCGCGAAAATGTGTGCTGTTTTTACTATAAAATAATTAGAATAGTTGTATATAATAAGAAATTTCAAACATTGTCATTTATAGGACAAAATTGAACTTGACACTAAAGATAAGCAAAACAGGACGCCAGCCCAACTAGCTAAAGAACAAGGTCATAATGATATTGTTGAATATCTGAAGCAAGAAATAAGAAAAAGGAAATTCATTTTCTTAAATTTTAATATATGGTGAGAATTTTTTTCTACTAATATTATAGCACGAATCCTGCAAAATGTTTAAAATTTCAAGCTTGTGTGAAACTCTCTAATTTAGGAAATTAGTCTTTAATTTAGGAGTTTAGAATATTACTCTTGTTAATTTAAGAGTTAATATCTCTAATTCAGGAAATTACTGTCATTAATTTAAGTTACTGTCTTCAATTTCGAGACATTTTTGAAGATGTTGAGAAAAGATTCTACTAACAAAGCTAAGCATTATACATGAATAGTTTCAGGAAATACTATTACTGCCCAAAACCTCTCGTGAGATTTTTGTTTCGAATTTTAATCATAATGTTAATCCAGAATTTAAAAAATTGAATACAACTTGCCAACTACTGATGATCTAGTCCTAGGGGAAGCTGCTGTACCCACGGACGGTTGTACCTACGGACGTTGGCCGGGAAATTCCGGGTATCGTCAACAGAGATCCTAATTGGGGTTCAACGTGTGTGTCACAGCCCTCTCCAGTACCCCAGGAAGTTTCAACGCCATCAAACGAACATTTAAGATTCTATCATATTTTTGCGGTTTTAGTAGGATCTAACTAAAAAAAAAGGGCAATTTCTTTTTTTTTTCGTCCGTCGTGGATTGTATTATTCATTTTTGTTGTAGGTATTATGATTCCCTATATTTTGAAGGTTTTGTTTCTGATTTTTAATGTTGTAAAACTGTGGTCCTGTCGATGTGACTGGCTTGCAAAACCAAAATGGCGTACCTTTGTACCCAAGGACACATAACCATGTGTACCCACGGACGGTAATTTTTAGTCTTCTTGAGTCACACCTGAGTCTTCTTACAATGTGAAGTACCTCAAAATGGTGCTTTGTCATCAACGTCCGAAATTTGCTTTCAGCAATGCTGGTGTATTTGAAGTAGGGCTTGAAGATATGGTGTTGAAGTAATCACCACCTGTTGTAGGATCTACAGACCGTCAATCCCTCCTGTTTTCATTTGAAATCGACTTTTCTACATTTTAATTGGTTTAATCTAAACTGAGGTTTTTTTTTTTTTTTGTAATGGGTTAATTTTGATTAAAGGTTTCAATTTGCATATAAATTGAAGTTATTATGTAGCTACATAGAGAGCCATACTATCATGAATCTAGTTATTTTTTTGTTTAAAAACATATTAATTATTCATAACATCACAAACTCTCTTAAGAGTAATAACTTTTCTAAAGAGTTCCCTGATGTTAAAAATTAAGGAAAATTGAAAAAAAGGGAAAAAACTTCGATTAATTTTCAAAGTTTAATTTCTGTTGAATATTTTATTTAATATTATTTTCAATGGATGTTTGAAGTATTTCAATATAAAATGGCTTATGAAAATGTATTGAGTACAATTGAGTTCCTCAGACCTATTTATGTATTATTTTTTTACATGGTCCATGGGTACAAAGGCACCTGTCCGCGGGGTGAAAGGGGTGTTGTACCCACGGACAAAAAAGATGGTTTTTAAGAACCAGAATAAAGTTGAAAGCTCCGAGATTTTTACCTGACAAAAATTGCCAAATTAGATGGTAAGTTGTAGATTCTGCCAGAAAAATTTTCCGATCGATTATCCATTCCCAGAGACCCGCAAAAATTGAAAAGTAAATTTCGTCCGTGGGTACAGCAGCTTCCCCTACTGTTGAAATCTTTTTTCATCAAAACTAGTGCACTGTAAAAAAAAAAAAGTACAAAAACGTTCTTAGAAAATGATGGGCAGCATCAGCAACATATTTGGCGAAAAACAGGAAAGCTCAGCTGAAAGCCAGTAACATCCCTGAAATTAACCTGGAATCTTTGAAGAATTCAGAAACATTCCCAATAAAAGCCAGTTACGTTTTCGAAACCAATTTTGCCTTTCTCAAAAAAACTTAAAGTTAACTTACGTCCTTACTCTTAAAACTCACTTAATTGAACAGTTTAGAAGTCTGAGAAGTGCATGCTACACTAATTTATGTATTTCGGTTTCTTCTTCACAGAGTCGTATTCAATATTTCTTATCAGTTCGTATGCTCGTTTACTGGAAAATTCGTTCATAGTTTAAATCATTTCGCAACACCAATTTTCTAAGATAATTTATATTTTCAATAAATTTAAAGTTAGATTTAAGTTTTATGGCTATGTATTAGGTTAGATTATCGTACTCGTCCTTAGATTGGTATTTTCTTATAAATATTTAAACATTTTTGTCTTCACAAAATCATATCCTAAAATTACTACATGTTCATATCATTTTGTAACCCAGCGTAAGAGTTTAGAGCAATTAACGTAATTTCTTGATGGTAAGGAAAATGTAATTTGGGATAATATACTTTTGCACTATGTGCTTATTGTTTTATATATTACAGGCATCTAATTTTTGGTACAAATGGACATAGTAAAGGACCTTTGTTTTTCCTCCTTGGTACACTTTTCTTCTGGGGGTATCCAATATATATATTACGGGTAAGTAATTTTAATTTATCGTGTTTAAAACAAATAATAGTAATGACATTGTAAAATAAGCTATTTCATCTGTCATTTATTAGTATTACTTTTAAAGTACTAATTTAGGAATGAATTGTTGCAAACACCGCATTTCCCACTATGCCATGCGAGGCATATCTGCAAAAATAAATTGAGTGGTAGATGTAATTATATTTTTGAAAAAAAAAATCAAATCAAGCTCTGCTTCGGCTAGAAAATAAAATAGATTTATTAATTATAGATAAAAATTATGAAAATAAAATTCACAAAATGGCAGCAACTAAACTGAACTATGTTCAATCCAATTCACTAACGTCCCTATTAAGTAAAAAAAAAATGTTGGCCTGAATATATTCTTATCAGATACAATTTCTTCGAGTAGGTTGAAGAACTTTTCCGTTTTTGAAAAGTCAGAAGCAAGGTATCAACAAAAGATTTCTGAATAATTATGAGTAACTAGTTGTGAGGCTCTCTGTGGCGGCGTGATAGAAGTTTCGCTTCATATGTCAGAGGTCGAGATCTTTCCTGTGTTGTTTTAGAAATAAAACTGAGACTATATATGTATGTATTTATGTTCCCGATACAAATCCACAGTTAACATCGAATCTGGACCAAATTTGGCAGAGAGGTGCTTGGGCAACCGACAAGGAACGTAGGAGGATTTTCGAACGCCGAAAAACAACCGAACCGTTCGAATTTTTATTTTAAGACCTGAAAATGACATTGAATGGCTCTTTCTGCTCGAAATAATTATACGATTTTTTTATTTTAGTCTCTTTCGAAAGCTCGCGAAAAATATACCTGAAGTAGATATACTCCCTTCGAATTTCAAAAAAATAAGGCTGCAAAATCACCAGGAGAAAAGTTATTAATATTTTTAAGTCAAAGAACATCAATATTAAATCTGAAATTTATCGTCTGCCTCATGCTCAGTTTTAATTAGTGTGAATCAAGTCAACGAGAAGAAAAATCTGTTGCAGTTTTTTCCCCGACTGTGAACAATTAAAATTCTTACTTTTGTTTTGAGGCTTTTTCTGTAATCGGGGAATTTAAAATTGCTTCCCTTTTTGGTTATTTTTCCCTGATCTGCCGGGAAATTTTACAGATTTTTTTTTTTTTTTTTTTTTTTCAAGCCTGATTGTTGAACATGCTAACTTTTATTTTCGAGGTACATCGTGCAAAGACGGGCGATGCAGCTAGTATGTAAACAAATAAAGAAGCCCACCGTCTCGAGGCAATGATACCCCAGGGTGAAGGAAAAGGAGGGTGGGACCGTGTCTTTGATCTTTCAGTTTCGCCGCTTAGTGGCTAAAGGAGGGGGGAAACGGCCGTGTCTGACGTCATCCTGGAAGCACTGACTTGCGTATTTCCATAGCTCAATACTGGTTTGCATCTTCAATTTTAATTTTTCTGCTCGCACTGTTTATCGCACGGGCTCCCCTTGCCCGTGCCCTGGGCATGACATTTCCAAGAACCAGGAGAATTTTTTATACTTCATTTAAATTATTTTTCAAAAACTATCCTAGTGTTTTTAAATAAATTCTTTAATTCTTAGTATTCCTTCCTATATTGTTTTCCCTTTTTCGTTCGGTGAGGGGGGGGGGGTGTAGTTTATAATGAATTTAAAACACAGAAGCAAAAATAAAATAACTGATGACGAAAATTAAGAGCAGCTGCAACATAGGTTTTGGTATAATTGGAAAAAAAGGGGTCAGACAGTGATAGGGGCGGACGGGCCCGCCGACCGATGCGTCCTCAGTGTACCTTGGTTATTATTATTTTCTTTTTTGCACCCTCAAATTTGTGTGACTTTGGTTTTTTTTTTTTTCATTCATTCTTTTTTTTTTATTTTTTTGCACCTTTTCAATCCTGAGCCTCTTTCTTTTTTTTTTCCCCCTTGTTTCCTCAAACCTAAGCTCTGTTTTTCTTTCATCCCTTGAACCTGTGTACCTTCGGTTTATTTATTTTATTTTACTTAATTTTTTACGGACTAAAACCTGTGCGCTTTAGGGGTGTTTCCCCCCCCCCCCCCTAAACCTGCGGACTTTCGAGGGTTTTTTTTTCTTTTTCTTTTTTTTTTTTTTTTTGAAACCTTTGGGAGTCAAGGTTGGTTCTATCTTGGGGAATCCTGTCCGCCCCTGAATAGTTATGGATTTCAGAGTGGTTTTTTAAAAATTACCTTTGAATTCGAAATGTTATGCACTTTTTTGTTATTTCATAATCAATGATGTTTATTGAATGAAATTATTTAAGAATGTAAATTAATTGGAGATTAATAAAAAATATGCATATATTTGATGACTTGTGCATCTTTTCATTTCAATTCGGAGTGTGCTGTTTGAATATCTCTTTGAAATATAGTATGAGTTCTCAAAAATGTTTCATAGGATAATAAATCTCTTAATACAGCAGTTAAATATTGGAACAATGAGTGGTTTAAATGTCAAAGAATCAATATTTTTCCATTTTTAGTTGTTTTATCTATTTTGCAAATTTAAATATTTCATGGATTAATTTCTAGCAACATCTTAAACTGTTAAAAAACAAACGAACGAACAAAAAATCATTGGATGATGAACTTCAACGAATCGTTATGTGGTGTCATTTTCGGAGATTACATATTTTTATCATCTAGAGTTGTACATATATTCTACAAATGCAAACATTTCAGTACATTTATTCATTATAGTTTATTTCATTTATTTGTTCCATAATCATCAGTAATTACGTAGCTGATTATAATTTGAATTTTTATCATTGATAACCAGTTAAAAAGTCACAACAATAGTTCTTGGAAATATCTGTTTAAAGTAAAGGCAGTTGTTTTAAAAAATGATTCAATTGAATAATATTCCTTTGTGGGGTTATTAATAAAACGTTATGTGCCAACCTGTTGTGTCAGTTTCGTATAACGCATATTTTTCCATCTACAGTTGCGCATATATTCTACAAATGCAATTTTTTTGCAGTATATGTATTTATTATAGCTTATTTCATTTATTTCAATCATAAACATCAGTAATTACATAGTTGATCATACTTTGAATGTTCATTAGTGGTACCCATTTGAAAAGTCACAGCCAATAGTTCTTGGAAATATCAGTTTAAAGTAAAGGTTTGATCTTAAAAATATTTCATAGGATAATTTTTTTTTTTTTTTTGGGGGGGGGGGGGGGGGGGTATTAAAGAAACGTTATGTACCAACCAGCTTCTGATATTCCGTACATATTCCTCTATAGTTATTTTAATATTCTGCAAAAATAATATTTTAATATATGTATTTATTGTAGTCATTTATGTACACAGCTATTTGCATTTTGAATCAACATAGTAGTTACAAAATCTTTCCATTATACACGAGTAACAGTACTTGGGAAATATCTGCTTGTAATAACAGTAATTGCTTTAAAAATGCTTCATGAGGTATTTAATTTCTTTCATAAAAGACGTATAAATGAAGTATTACCATGTGGTAATCAGTTTCTGAGTATTTGTATTTTTCCCTCTATGTTGTTGTATATATTTTATAAATGTAAATATATAACTATTTTGAACTAATATAGTTACTATATATTATTAAATTCAATCATTATTCATTGAAAAATTCGTTTTTTACTTCTCAGAATTAATATTAATTTATTATATTATTAATATTAATAATGATTCTTTCTCTCTTCTACAATTTTTTGAAGATAAACTTTAAAGTAAATGAATAACAGTAATTTCTCTTCCAAATCAGGAAAAGATTTTTTGTAGCAGTTTACGAATTTAATGACTCTCATAGATTACCATTTTCTTCAAATAAAATTATTTTAAGTTGTATTCAAACTTGGTTTAGTTTCATAATAATTATCGTTTGACATCACTCATGATCAAGTTTTGTTCTTCCATTTTATTCGAATTGAAAATAATTCTCGTAAAATATGGGTGAGACACTAATATCAAAGAAGGTAAGTTAAGACACGAAGACTTAATTTTTTTTTTCTTCCGAATTATGCTTTTACGAGCAAAAATAGGAGCGAAGCAATGCCATTTCCTATTGAAATCGTCTTAAAGTGCTCCGCGAGTGCTTCCGGAGCTACGTCACCAATTTCATACCCCCACAACCTGTTTCGGGAGATGGTCCAACCCTAGTCTCCTCTTCTAAAGACCCTGATGATACCCCATCTTTCCGTGGTATTTCCTTCTTTGTGTTGTAAATCTTCCCCATGTTAGTCAGGAGGCACGGGCTCTTTGTGCGCGGTCTGTATAGATAAAAATAGTTTAGATTTGACAATGACTTTCGAAACAACTTTTATCAGCAGAAGAAAGAAAGGATAATACTGGGCAAGAAATACTGCACAAAAATCAAAAGGTAATTAGAAGGATAAGAGATGATGAGGCTATGAACTCTTTGTCTGAGAAAGATAAAATAATTACTAAAAGAGAAAGTCTGCTGGCTCAAGTCCATGATTTTTCAAGAAATGAAAAGGAGTGAATGATGCTCTTTGTGAAGCAATTTAAACGTAAGAGCAACTAAAAATCAAACTGATGGGCAGAGAAGCAGGGATATTGGCTGATGCAGAGAAGAATGCGGTCAGAAAATTAAGAGAATTCATTTTGAAGTTGTCATATCTGTACTAAGACTTCTATATAAGGGGAGCTGACTTATCCGACATTTTGGTTCCGAAATTGTCAGGTGAAAAAAATACTATTTGTACAAAAGTCTCTTTGCAGAAAACTGGTGTCCAAGCTTCAGACGTGTTACCTGATTGATGTGTGATTATTTTATTCTGTAGATGAAGACGATTTAATCAATAGCAATTAAAAACAAATAAGGTGTGAAAATGAGGTTTATTACAGTAAACATTTCCCGATACATTTTTGCTGAATTTGTGAGCTAAGTTATCTTTCTAGATTCACCTTAAGTGACATTTTACTCAACTTATTATCAATTGTTTTACGACATAGCAACAAGCGAATATTATAACGTATTTATAAATACTAGAAACGAGGTTGAATCCAATTTTGTCTTGGAACCAAAATGTCGGATAAGTCAGCCTGTCCTTTTCAAGGGGCTCTAATCTGTACCACAGAGCCAGACTAACGTTATTCCAAAAATTGCGATTTTCCGTTTATTAGTGCGTTGTATGTAGAAGCCTTTTCCGTATTGAGCTATGTGAACGTAATTCTTAAAAAAAAAATATTTGTTTCAATTTTTACCAGGGGAAAGAGTGCGCGTCCCACTCTTTGCATGCGCCAGAAAAACGTTTTCCCTCTCTCCTGTAAAATTACTGTAATGTGACTTACGTCCTTCTAGCTCTGAGGTACATATACTTCAAGATATTGAGCTCTCACCACTAGAAAACTTTACAAAAATCGATTTCTTTGATTTTATAATACATAGCAGCAATGCAAACATTCTTGATTTTAATAACTGTAAATTTAATGATTTTATAAATTTCGTTTTTGATATTTGTGACAGAAAACTGGGGAGAATTGATTACTTTCTGTTGAACGTTCGGAAAACCCTCGAACTGAAGAAGTAATGTTTAAATCCATTCTTAGGGGTTGTCCACAAATAATGTCACTCTTTGAGGAGGAAGGGTATTCGTGAAGTTGTGATACTTTGTGACAGGGGGAGGGGTAAAAAGAAGGATGACATCACACATCTTTTAAGTAAGAATATGTGAAATGTGAGAAAGGGGGAGAGGTGGTATGGCTAGGCTTGCCAGACGTCCCAGTTTTCAGACAAAATTCCGGTGTCCTGGCCGGTTTATTTCACGTCCCGGAAAATGATATATTTGACTATAGATGACCAAAAAAGTTTTAAAATAATTAACTGTGAAAGATTTTAGGGTAATTACTTTGTCCATTGTAACATTAACATGTATTCGATGAAACTCGTAATTTCAATTAGGCACAGTATTTTTTCATTTGTACAAAAGGTCTAACACTGCTGTTGGAAAAATCTATATTTCAGCATACAATGAAAATGTTTTTTTGCACAAAAAGGATTCCTTTGAGAAATGAATTTTTAAATTTAATACTTTTTTATGCTTACATTATGCTTAGTGGGCTGGACGGAGTCAAAGCTTTAAAAAAAAAAAAAAGAAGAACAACCTCCGATTAACAGTCAACTTATCTGAATGATAACTGTAAGCATGCATAAAGAAGTCGAAACGCCAAGTATCATTCCCATTGCATTTATTTTATTACGTGTGTTATCTGTTGTATGTTACGAGTACATGTAATGCGTAATATTAATCTAAAATTGCTATTATGTCGGACAACCCGGGCTTGCCCGAAGTTCAGATAGTTTATAGCCGAACGCTCTACCGAAAAAAACTTATCAATTTAACTAAAAAAAAACACACACACACAGGTTAATTTTTTTTTCCTTGCCGAAAGCGATGCAAAATATTCGAAAATTGTATTAAAACTTTGCTTTAAAAAAAAAAAAATCTGCATAAGAACTACAGGCTGCATCAAGGTGATGCAACAGCAAGGGGCGTTTCCGAAAGCTTGATTTTTAGACCGTAAGTCTAATTTTCGTCATTAGCCGGCCTGATGAATTTTAAAATGAGGGGTTAATTTCTTCAAGAGCTAAGAAAGATCTCTCATACTGACAGAAAAATAATCCACAGAAATAATATATAAGATAAGATATTGAAGCGAAGTGTGTTTTATTTTTGAAAATTTTTACAATTTGTTATCGCAAGCTGTTTGAACCGTTATGGCTTAGATGGCAGCACGTGTTCATCATTTAAAAGCACGGTTAAAATACAAAATACTTTGAACGAAGTTCTTTTTTAAGCGTAAATTTTAGAATGAAGTAAAAATGTGATAGGCTATTTGTTTTTTGCAAAAAGAAGGAAAAAAAAAGATATATTTTACCCTTCAAATGGAGGTAGTAATTTTTTTAATTCATACAAAGAGTCAAAAACTCATTAGAAGAATCTGTATTTCAATATACGATTTTTTATTTTTTTCTGAACAAAAAACAATTCCATTGTAGTCTGAAATCTTAAACCTAATTCTTAAATTTTCGCTTACATTACGTTTTATATTTCTGACCGGAGACAAAGCTTTTTTTAAAAAAAAAAGCATTACAATTAATAATCAATTTAGCTCCATGTTGCATCAAGTTTTTGTAACAGCAAGGAGCGTTTCAGTCTCATTTATTCTAATCCCTCATACTTGTTATTCATCGTTATTAAGTGTTCATGTAATGCGTGATATTTCTCTGATTTTTTGATGCAGATTGTCCGGACATGGGCCCGAACACTCATTCCCTGGTTACCAATCAAACGCTCTGCCAAGCGAGCCATTCAGCTCTGACGGTCAGGGTGCAAGTTAAAATTATAAATTTAACCGAAAACCTCATTCTGGTTTTTTAAAACAGATTTTTTTTTGACAGAAAAAACAATTTTTAGACAATGGGTCTATTTTTCGTCATTAGCATGCGCGATAAGCTTTGAAATAAGGTGTAAATCAAAGAAATCGCTCAAGAATTGAGGAAGATCTCGCGTAGAAACAAAAAACAGGCTACAGAAATAATATATAAGGATTCATTCATAGCCCGAGAATGAACAGTCCTCTAAAACACTAGAACCTAGCCAATGGATTGTACCCCTTTAAATACCGCGACACCGAGGGGGGGGGGGGCTGACATCACGGTGTCCCGGTTGATCATTTTAGAAATCTGGCAAGCCTAGGCATGGCTAAGTGTGATTGTGGGAGGGGTCCAAAAATGGTGAAAAAAGTGTGATACTTATGGAGAGCGCCTTAGTTTAATGTATTTCATCACAAAGCTATTCGACGTAAGAGAGAACTTTATGTATAGAAAAGGAGGAGGAAACACTCCTTTGGCTCCTTTTCATAATAACTTCACTCTTAAATTTTTTCTGATGTGAAGATTTTCCGGAAATTCCCATTTCTTACAAATTTATAAAATACCGATTTACAGAGGCAAGTTAACGAAGACTATATGTATAATGAGGAAGAGAGCTTTATTTTAGCACATAAGTGTCTGAACCAAAAGCTTTCTTTTCTATTCTTCTGTTTTCAGAAACAGTGAAAAATGTCTGGTTCTTCCAAAATATACTACAAGATAGATTGTGATTCACTTATCTATTCAAAAAAAAAAAAAAAAAAAGCATTAAGAATGATTACTTGACGAAGCACGTATTCTTATTAAAAGCTGCATGTGTATACAGGGCCGAATTTAGCTCCATGCCGCCCCTAGGCAAATTTGAAATCTGCCGCCCCCTTTCCTTAAAAGAAACAAAAACTCAAAAACACGCAAAAAAGTGTTTCCGAAATTTAAACTGTCAAGCTTATGAAGAAATGATGACGTTTCACATTCAGGGGCGTCCCGATGGGAGGTCACAGCGATCTCCCAAAAATCTCCTTATTCGGCAAATTTTTTCTGACGATTCGGAAAATTTGGAGACAATATTGCAACATATTCTTTTGTTTTCTTTTAAAGTTTCAAAATTGTTTTTTAATGATACCTAACGTTTCTTCTCATTAGATTCTTCTCATTTTCGCTTTTGGAAACTGCCCATTTGAAGGGAAAAGAAATGCATCACGTTTAAAAATATTTTGAACACTCTTTTTCGTTCTTCGGTTGTTAATTTAGTATGTTTCTTTTATTTAAAATCATTCAGCCGTTTTCGCTCGTCACTCATTTTCATTTGCCTCCGAGACTTAATATTAACAGAAAGCAATTTTTAAATATTAATAATGTAAAAAAGAAATAAACGTCAATTACTCAAGAAAGCAGTTCTGAATAAATTTTAGTATAGCGCTAAAAATCTTAGTCAAACTCCAATCTTGTTGCGACTTCTGGCCAAACGCAACATTTTTCTGAAATCGATCCCCGCCTTTCATCTTCACTTACTGTTTTACGCCAATCAATTACCATGATTGAAATACATTTCATTTTCGTAAGATGTGTGACAGTAATCATTATCATATTACAAGAAAAAATTGTCTCTGAAAAATGAAAGAATGCTAATATTTCACTTTCACTAATAAAAAATTAATTTTAAAAATCTGTGGGTGAAGCAAAATTTGCCACCCCTGAAAATTTTGCCACCCTAGGCAGCTGCCTACTCTGCCTATTGGGAAATTGGGCCCTGCGTGTATACCATAAAAACCTTCTATAGTCCACTGAAATTAAGATTATGTAGAACAAAAGTATAGCCTCCATTTCCACTTAACGAAGAAGGTTCTTATAACTGCAAAGAAGATTTTTTTACTGAACGCACCTATGCAATTTTCGTGTCAAATTTCTCTTTGCTAAGATAGTGTTCCCTTAATTAGCATGCATTTTATGTGTTTCCATCATAACTATTTTTCCTGTGTCGAACTATTTAAAACTGTGACTGTTGGAAATAATGATAAATAATTCTTCTGGGGAACTGGAAAGTAATGTAATTTTCTTTCAAGCTCTAAGTTTTTAAATATATTTTTATTTTGAATCGATGATGTAATTACCGTCGTCACCAATAACATTTTAACATCTAGTGTACAAATTCTCCTCCCTGGATCGGTAAAATCAATCGGGTTTTGAACAAAATAACTAGAGTTGTCATTTTGTATGTCGGCCAAGTTTTGAAATTTTTTGTCACATAGCGAAAAAAATCAAGTTGAATCAGATGCAATTTCAGGTGAGTTTATTCCAACGATCTTTGAACAGAAAAAATAGTTCTGCCCCCCATGATTATGATTTTGCAACAACACACTGTTCAAAAGAAACCCTGAAAAAAAAAAAATTGTGCGCCATGAATTACGAATATGTCCTTACCCATCAAACTCGCCCGACTTTGTGCCATCTGAATTCCTTTTATTCCCATTACAATGAGACAGAAAATTTGAAAATTTTGCGGATATTCAAAAGGCCAATTCTGGGCATTCCACTCCGAATCCAACTGATATTTATTAACCCGAATTGAAAATTTGAGCATTAGATGGCAAAACGTTGTTAATCCCAAGCAAGGCACCCCGATGGGAGGTTACTGTGGCCATCCAAAAATTTCCTTATTTCAGCAAAATTATGTCTGACGATTCGGCAAAATTTGGAGTTCTATTCGGAAAAATTATCATCATTCGGCAAAATTTTTAGCTCCATTCGGCAAATTGAGAATGTCTGCCTTCCCAAAAATTGAAGGTCGGGGTGTCCCTGATAACAAGGGTGTTTACATCACTGATTGAAACCAAAAACTTATTATAAATTTATTTGTGTTGAGAAAAAAAAGGACAATACTTTCCAGTCACCCTAATTTTTCATGACAGGAGTCGGTTTTTTATTTATTATTTTTTTAAATGTATCTTTTTTCTTTTATTCGGCAGTGCATCCCTCTTACTTGGAATACGTACACAAATATTCACTTTGTCTTCCTAATAACAAATGGGATCATGTGGTTAAGCCTTATTACAGCCCACAACTTAGACCCGGGATACTTAGCATTGGATACTGAAGACTATCACCGAACAATAAGCGAGCTCGCCAAGTTCGACAAGTTCCAACAAAACAAGCTTCCCATGCCTCAATTATGCCACACTTGTAGAACTGTACGTCCATTACGAGCTAAACATTGTCGTATTTGCAATCGTTGTGTCAGACATTTTGATCACCATTGCCCTTATATTTATAACTGCGTTGGGCTTAATAATAGGTAAGTCGAATTTTTTGTTTAGTGTTCACTTTGAAACTTGTTATCTACATATTTAGTTCAGATAGTTCAAAATCAATGATTCACCTTTCAGAGAATCAGAAACCTAAAATTGCTTCTGAAGTACCAAAAAAAAAAAAAAAAAAGGTTATTATAGTGGAGCATGTATGAGCTACAGGGGCGTGTATAGAAATTTTGGGGCCCGTCACAAATGACTTTTCTGGGTCCCTTACATATTGTTTACACCCACGTCCCTACATATATCCCCCCATTTCAAAAATCGCGGGGCCCCCTTCAGGCTCAGCCCCGGGCCAACAGGTGTCCCTTCTCCACTCCTGTGTACGCCCTGATGAGCTATAGGGTTTACTTTAACAATGTTTTAACTTCCACGGTTTTTTAAGGTTTGACTTATATAGTTTCTTGAAACAATTTCCAAAAAAAAAAAAAAAAAAAACTGTTATAGTGAGTCCAAATGTGTCAAACGATTTAAGTCCTCGAAGAAATAAAATTTAGTAGTTTTTGAGGTATGAAAAGGTTTTTATGTCTATTTGTTAGTTTTAAATCCCTCTTTTAAAACCTTAAATATTCATTTTCGTTTATTATTATCTGAATTCTACTAATGTTTATCCCATTGACGCTCAATTTATACCCAGAAACTGCTCATAAAATTGACAGCTCGTAAAATCGAATAGCATCGTTTCTGCACAGAGCGTTTCGGGATTGGTAAGCTTTTCGTAAAATCGTGAGTGTTCATAAATCAAAGGTAAGTAAAATCGAACGTCAACTATTTTCAAGTATTTCATTTCCCTTTCTAAGCTATGTAATAGTGTCGTGAACTTTAATATGACTTTTGCTCTCTAACCTAAATTTGAGAATTAAGATGCAGTTACAAACACGTTCAACAGTCATTTCTCTTTTCTGTGATGTCACATTATAATTTTCTTTTATCTTGTTTGCTCACTTCTACGATATTGGTTCAGTGAGCTTGACGTGTGTTTCTTCAGATAAAAATGCTATCCAATGTCTAGGCCCTCCCTTTTCTCTTTCAGATAGTTTCTACTATTATGTTAGTTTAAATGTTTCGGTAGATAAGAGACTGAACCTTTGTCAATCTTTGATGTTTATTTTCGTTTCTATATCTTAGAATTTCAAGCGTTTCGCACTGCTCAAGCTCAAATTTGACAGTTATACAGGTTTTTGTTTTCTAGAAAGCAATTTGCTGGCAGAGACTCGGGGCTTAATTTCTACTATGATGGTGTGTCCTTTTTACGCATATCTTTGAACTCTATTCCCGGAATTTTAAACTTAGGCTTTAATTGTGATGTATTTGAATACAGTAAACCATTGATTATCCGCGGAATAGGGTGGTACGGTAACTGTGGATAATCCGAATAATAGGTAAAAAATTATACTAAGTGTATACAATATGTAAAAAATATTAATAACACTCACACATACATTTAAATTATAACTAAAAACATTGCTACATTGCATCTACTGACATTAAATATAAAAAATAAGTGTAAAATATAAAAGCGAGCAATAACACAATCATCGGTAAAAAAAAAAGATGTGAAAAGACCTGCGGATAATCCGACCGCCGATAATGGAGAGTTTAATGTATAATTAAGTATCATAATATGAAGTATCAACCTTTTAGAAAAATAATTGTACTTGAAATGTAATCATTTGTACATGTCGCGGATATGATCGTGCGATCACGCCCGCAACAAACACAATTATTATTTGTTAAATACAAGAAATTTTATTTTTTGAAAGTTGATACTTCATATTGTGGTGTATAATGGCTCCCTATATTTAAATATTACAATTAAAAACCACAATTTAAAATTCCCAGGATAAAGTTCAAATATGTGTGTGAGAATGTTTCAATGAACAAAACAAAAAAAAAATCTATTATTTGCTATGTGATCAGTTAATATCAAAAAAAAAAAAAAAAATTAAAATTCCCCGAATCGCACAAAAAAAAAAAAAAAAAAAAAATATCAACACGTGTATCAAGTTACAAGAAACCCATTTGGAAGGGTGAGGGGGTGAGGCTAAGAATGAATATCGAGTTTATGGTCCTTTTGATAACTTTTGTATCGCGCTGCTGAATAAAATTTCCTTTGTTAAAAATTTATTGGCGCTCTGTGAGCAAAATGATTTAATATTTCTATTCCTAAATCAACTTCCGAAGAGTAACATAACTACATAACAACTCTGCTGATAAAAGCAACACATCTCTGTGACTTAGTAAAACGTGCCGTAGAGAAAAATGTGACCTTCAAAACACAATGGAAAATTCTCCACACTTTTTTTAGGACCTAAATTTGTTTATATGTGAATTGAGAAACGTGACAGACAATTTTCTTAACTTTCAAACGCTTTGTGCCTCCAAAAAGCGTAATATTTTTCTTTGAAGCATTTAAAAGCATAACATAGCTTCAAAACGCGAGTGAATTCAGAACATAAAAAGCATTTCAATACAAATTTTTATAGTTATTTTGAATCTTTTCATTTAAAATTAATTGAATTCAAATAGTGAGGAAATGTAAGGAATTTCTGCAGGAAATATTTTCAGTTAAGTTTTCTCAGTTGAGTATAAAATGGTGGTACTAAATCGTCATTACATATCAGCATCACAGACCAAGGGTCTAATTCAACTCGATTGTGTTTGATTTATCATTTTATTACTCTCTTAAATGAAAAATAGTGTGCAAAATAGTCGCCAAATGAGGAAAATAGTATCTAATATAGTCTCTCGTTTTTTTAAAAAAAGAATTAATATAAAATCATGCTACATATGCTTTGATGAATAGACATTCCTCTGCTGCATGGGATATGAGCGGAGTCAACTGGACAAGCGGAATTCTCTACAAGTTATACACAAATGGTGATCCCGTCAATGGTTTCATAATCATCTTATTTTAATGATAAGAATGTGAACGTTATGAGTAATATTAGAGACATTTATAAAACAATGAAAACATTAAAGCCAGTAATCAAACACTAGAATCAAAGAACGGGTCATTTTTACCCAAAACGATCGATGTTTAATTTTTCCCCAAGCGGAAACTAGTCCATTTGGCGGTTTTTCGCCAAATTATGTGCAATTTGGAAAGACCTGAATGATATCGAAATTAGAAAAATTTGGCCGATGATACTTGAATCTGAAACTTTTTTTTCTTTTAAAGTTCCTTTTTTTTTTTTTTTTTTTTTTTGCATCCGTTACATGTTTTACATTTTTATAGCTTTCAGGCTGAAATAGTAGCAGTTTTTTTTTAAATAGTCCTTTTTGTCTTAATTTGAGCTAAAATAGTTGCCATGGTCATCAGTTATTGAAAATAGTCGCAATAGTGGCTTTTTTAGTCGCCAATGGCAGCCCTGGTAGCGTAACGAGAAATTTCCTTTTGGGTAGGACAAAGTAAATTCCTGGCTCCGCTAAATAGATGCAATTGATTGTACTCGATTCGATCGAATTCTGTTAAGAGTTGAATTTGCCTCTTATTCTGATTTTTTTCGATTAAAATAAAAAATAAAAAAATAATAAATGTTAAAATGTTTTAAAAGTTAATGAGCTTCAAAAAATATGTAAATGTTAAAAGTAACAACAGATATTCGGATTTAGTTTGTAGACATTGGTATTTAATAATTTCTACGGCCACTATTAGTCAGTAGTTCCAGTCACGTCATTTAAAGAGCTTGTGGGGGGGGGGAGGGGGTCCATTTCTATTTTTTCTTAGACATAAGGCCCTGGTTGATAGCAAAGCATGCTGAAATGTTGAAATAAAATCATCAGTTTCGTCTTTAGTGCAAAAATATTTAAATTTAGGTATAAATTTTGGACCTAAATGTAGCAACTAATTTGGAACGGAATGAGTGCTAAAAAATGACAGATATCAAGATTTTCGATTCAACTGGACCAAGTGAAATGAATGAATCAATTAACCAACGTTTTGAAGCACAAAAATTGCAAATTACTGCAGACACGTGTTTTGGTGTTACAAGGAACACCTTTTTCAATGCAAAGAAGCGGAATCTCACACTTCTTTGCATTGAAATAGGTGTTCCTTGTAACACCAAAACACGTGTCTGCAGTAATTTGCGATTTTTGTGCTTCAAAACGCTGGTTAATTGATTCATTTAATTTTCAGCACAAAACTATTTATTCTTTAACAAGTAAGATGAGTTGATTGATGTAGCCGGAAATAACAATTTGTTCTTTGATATTTTTCCTGAACATGAGACTATATTCGTATTATTTTTAGCGCTGATCTGAATAACATTCATCAAACGCATACACAATTGTAAACACTCAATTATTTACACTTGTCTTCGAGGTTAATGATCATGTTGCTTGCGAGATCCGCTAACTACACACGCATGACCTCACGAAGGCTAAAACTATGATTCAGAGTAAGGTGCAATTTCTAGCATTTCAAAATCCCGCTACAATCTTTGATTATTTTTTTTTTTCCTTTCATGTGTTGTCATCCTCACAGAACCAAAACGAGGTCAGGAAAACCCTATCACCTCAACCCTTGACTTTGACCGAGTAGACGGTATCACGTGCATTATCGCACGTCAGTGAGCGTCTTTGTTTTAGGAGTTTTACGCGCCAACTCAAACGACGTAAATTATTGCCCTATGTTTGCTTATTGGAATTTCGTTTTCTTTCCGGTAAAAGCGAAAGACTCAGCTCTTCTTATACACCGGAAATGACGCAAATCGTAGCTGCAAATTTAGCTTGGGTTAATTCATAGACAATCGGCGTTTTCTTTCAGCGACAAAAATTTTGAGGAAAACTTATCCAATTTTTTTTTGCTTCTAAATGTAAAATCAAGTGCAGTATTTCAAACTAGCCAACTGAAATGTGCGATAGCTTGAATATTTAAAAAAGTAATGTCAAGTTCTCGGCTACATCTTTGTTAAAAATATGTTTAGTAACAGTTATTGACTGCTGCAAATTGTTAATATTTTATGTAATGTTTATTATTCAATGTTATTTTTATAAACTAAACTTTTTTTTCAAACATTTTGGTAGAAATACAACTGTCTTATTTATATTTTTTTCAACAAAATTAAGTTTCATGTTTCAACATTATTTTTCATGGAATCTATTGGTGAAACTAAAATTAATTCCGTGTCAGAGCAATGATCATTATGTTGTTTAACAAATCAAAACATTCAAGAGGAATTTTTTTACTCAGCCCTTTTCTTTCTTTTATTTATTTTGTTAAACTTCAAGCAAAACACATTATTTAAGACCAGTTAAATCTCACCCTAACAGTGCTTATCCTAGAAACTCTACGAAAGTGAATGCAGTATAAAAATTGGGCTGCAATATGACTGATTCAATGTTTAGGTAGGTACAGTGCCTAATTATTGATTGCAGTTTGGAATAATATAAATTTGTACTCGTTCAAATTTAAAAAAAATGCATTAATGCATATAATACAATAAACAACTGATAGATTACAGCGATTGAGTATTTACATTTGGAATAATGATAATGAATTATGATGCATTCTGTAAAATTATATTATTCACAGAATCACAGGCATTCTACTCAAAACAGATGAAATAAGCATTCGATCTAAATTTTAATTTAATTCAAACTTTTATACATATTTAAAAGGTATCCGACTACGTTGAAAAGGCGATTTTCGACCAAAATTCACTTTTCTCAAAATAGTTTTATTCAACACCTCCATTCTTTAAGATTATAAAACTTTTTGGTTTCTTAATCTACGTGAATTAGAACTTACGTTATAAGCGTTTGAATACTAAGTGTCTGCAGTATAACATGTGTTAAGTCTAATCTTTACTTACGTTTTTTGAAGAATGCAATTTTTGCTCGATACTGGCTACGAAAAACATGATTTTGCAAATTCTATTCAGTATTCAAGCATGAAATTTCGTATGTCTGTCTTGTAAGTACATGTGAGTGGAATAGACCGCAGATTATGCAAATGATGAAATATTTTTTGATTTATAGCTTTTTTACCAAAAAAAGGTGACTAAAGTTTGAGAAATTTCTGGATAAAGTCACGTAATCTGTCATAAGCCTTAAAATTCTTGAAATATTTCTTAACCTGCGGTCTGTTTCATGTGTAGCATTTATACATGTGAACTACTATAAGCAAATTGTTTGTGGCTAGTTAATTTTTATTGATACAGTGTTTCTCCTAACTGGTAATTTTCAGTCATTTTTGCAAAAAAAATCACCCATTTAAAAAAAGTTATTGATATTATGGTTCATTTTTAAGCAAAAAAATGTTTTAAGATCATTCTGCTTCTAAAAAAACATTAATATTATTTCATAATAGTGTTTAAAAAAAAAAAAAAAACTGCTCCGAACGTAGTCGGATACCTTAATGGTTAAACAGCACAATAAGGCTTCTCTCCTTCCATCTAGTTAAAATTTAAACACAAAGATTTTTTTTATAACAGAAACTAAAGAAATTGTACTCTAATCTGCGTCAAAAAATGTTCCCCCATTTATTATTTTGTACGTGGTTTTGTGTTTCGTTAGTGTTCAATTTGAAATATTTCAATTGCTTAAGAGTGTAAGTTCTTCAGGTATCCCTGGGAAGTCTTTTTTCTTCTTGGAGGGAAGGGGGGAGACAACTGTCGCATCAGTTCAGTTAAAAAGTATCGAACTTTTTTTCATTGACAGAAATGAACGTGTATAGTGTAAGTAACTTTTTGCAGTTTCAGCTGAGCTATTTTTGTATCTGCATGGATTCTTATAAATTAAATTCACAGGAACCACTGCTAAATAACTTACATCCGTAAAAGAGTTTATTTTCGAGAAGTTTTAATTTTCGCGAGCCCGTCGTAATCGCGAATACTTGAGCCTCGCGAGATTTTTTTAAGTGTAAAATTAATTTTATACATGAAATTCGCGAAATTTTCAGCTCACAAAATCACCGATATTTTCATTTTCTCAAAAATTATTCCACGCGAAAACAAGTGCTTTTACAGTAATTTAACTGTTTCTACTTTTTGAATGCAAATTTTAAACATTAAAAAAAAAAAAAATGATATTTTCAACTTTGCGCACAGAAAAACACTTAGTATTTTCAAACATGTGTCTTCATTTTTATAACACATACTAGCTTACTACCCGGCGTTGCCCGGGTGCTTTTCAATGGAAGATATCTTTTGGATTATCAAATGAATGAATTCTATCTAAATGAGCGTAAAAAAATACATTCACACCTCTTTCTAGGCTCAAATCTTCAAAATACTTTAAATAACACAGAAAATCAATCATTTGCCGAAAGCATAACATCAACTTAAAGCGAATAAGTATGAGGAATATTGTTTGGGCTCTGTTAGTGTCCACTGGTACGTTGTCTGAGGTTGAATCAAACGGGCGGTACATAAATTGTCTCAATACAAAGACAAATTATTGTCTTTTGCACGTCTTGTGGGACAACCTTTTAAGTGATGCTTTGAAAGAAAAGCGTTGTGCCGCCTTTGTAGGTTTTGCTTTCCCCAAGACTAAAAAAAAAATGCAACAGTACTTTTCACGTACATTTTATTCGGAAATAAATCATTGAATGTTTCCTTAGAAAGAGTCGTGAGCTTACCAAAAAAAAGTCAATCCCTATTGTCAGGCACAAATACGAGGCGTGTTTTTAAAGTAAGTTCCGTTTTTATATAAAAAAGGAACGAGTACAGATAGAGCTAAGTAATTTAGTGCACAAAAATCTACCACCCTTACGCTATTTTTCGACATTGCTCCCGTGATTTTCCAAGCATTTGTCATAGCGTGGTACAGGTTTTTGTATACCTATTCGTACAAAGTTACCGCCCGTTTAGTCAACCATGAGGACTCTTACAGGGCTTTGGCTGGGGCATTTTTGAACATCCTCTGGTCTGCCCTCACCTCGCTCGCAGCATCTTTCATTTGTTTCGGCATCTAAAGTCTTTCCAAGGTGGTCTGTGGCACAACAGCAATAATGAGCTCAGAGAACATGTTATCCCATGGCTGACTACACAGGCGGCAATTTTCTATGAATAGGTATACAAAAACCTGTACCACGCTATGACAAATGTTTGGAAAATTACGGGAGCAATGTCAAAAAAAAAAAAAAGCGTAAGGATGGTAGACTTTTGTGCAATAAATTTCTTTGCTCTATCTGTACTCGTTCTTTTTTTATATCAAAACGGAACTTACTTTAAAAATACGCCTCGTACATACAAAATAATCTTCAAGGACACAGTCATAATATTTTCAGATTAATTTAAAATCATCCTCAACGTCCAAAAGCTAAACAGATAGTCCATCGTACAGAAAATAAAGAATTCAATCAGTGTTGTTAATAGACGATAACACTCCGTTTTACGGATTTTTTGGCGGTGTTTTTCGAATGAAGGTATCAAGTGATAGGTTATTTTGTATGTTTTCAGGCAAGCACATTTCGCAGAAAAAGTTTGCTTAGTATAAAAAAAAAAACTTTACAAAATGTGTCTGCTCGTTCTTTCCAAGGTTATTTAGTGCCATGCCATAGAATAAAATTGGATAAGTGTAACTTGCCTAAAAAGACGCACGTCAGCTACATTTTATTTTCTTATATTGACGTCAAATTTCTATTTTCGTAGGTAAAAATGACAGTTAGACAGTAATATTAATGTCTTGTAACGATTTGAAATTTGTCGAGATTTAAGTTCTAGTGCAAATTTTTAAAACGTAATACTTGCCTCAAATGTTATACATGATATCTCCCACTGATGCAGGTAGAGAGAGCACGTACAGATATTTAAGTTTGTTGCTTTAGACAGAGTATTCTTTTGAGAACATCAAAATTTTAATTTATAGAGACACAGTCGTTGTGAGAGGTGGGAGTGAGTCCACTGACTACATTACAGTCATTATTTTAAGTTATGTAAAACATTAAAAATGGGAATGGGTGCATGTGAACTTATTGAACACACTATTTAAAAACCGTCAATTAAACTGCGTTATAGAGAAAGAAGTAAGCGTGCGCATTTTGGTCACTATCCGTGTTAGATTTTGTTTTTTAATTATTTGCATTCCGTGAAATTTTTTGAAAAAAAAAAATCTTGTTTGTACTTACAACTGTATAATAGACAAATCTTCTGTTTGTATTTTACAGAATCTTGTTGCATATTTTGTTTCCGTTATCCACAGCTTAAAAGCAAACGAAATGTATTTCACGTTTCGAAACGTGGTTTTAAAATTTAAAACTTAAGTAATTCAAATTCTTCTAATCCATAAATTTAATTCAAAACTTTCTCCTAAATAGTGCTCTTAGTCCCCCTCCCAGCAGCTAGAAGAATTTCATTTGTGAGTGAAACCAACCTTGAGCAAGTAACATAAAGCTATCTATATCGAAAATAGTTACATCTCAAATACATATATAGCACTTAATCGTCCATTATGGTAACACGTGAGATACAAAGTGTTTCACCTTATTCCTATACTGTTAAAGAGAGTTAAAGCTATTACAGTGATAATTTTCCATTCATATTAGCAATTTTTTGCAGTTTAAAACACTTTTAAATTTAAATTAATATTTATTTGCATTTTTTCCAAACTTAAAACTCCAACCCACCCAACCTGTATATGAATTCCGCCGACTTATATTTCCGTGTGATTTTGCGGGTAAAAAAGGTGCACAACCTTTAATTTTAGCACGCATTGGCAATCCTAGTATGGTAGTTTATTTGCATGTAATAAGCGTCATAACCATCCCCCCCCCTAACAAACAAATTCCAGATACGCTACAAATTCCTACGCCCAAATATGATTATTTTTCAATTTCTTTGCAAAATTAGTATTTTTTACCCTTGTTCTTTGTTAGCATTCAGCGATTAAACTTAGTTGAACCGAATTAGGTAAAGATCCGACGTAAATCATGGAATAGTGTAAAGAACATACGCATATTGGTTTTGAGTACCATCCAACGTTAAATTGTTGAACAGTTGAAGCTTGTACATGGATAATGAATGAATTATTGATACCGAGATGATTTTGGTATTTTCTGGGTACTGATCTATAATTTCGTCTTACCATTACTGCAACGGAAATACCAAAAGAAAGCATGCAAAGTAAGTAGAAGTGCCGGAGACCGCAATGCATTCCTGCTTTGCAGGAAAAAAACGCCTAACAGCAGCATTTCGATTTCGTTTGGTTTTCTTGCCAAACATGCTTTCCGCTTATTGCGAATTGGCCTTAACGACCAACTTTGAGAATACCTGTAGCTTTGATTGCATTTAAAATATTTCCTGGTGGTTATAAGTTGCAAACCATTTTTATTAGCTTGGAATCAAAGTTTCTAAATTTAACGATAGTAGTTGATCTTTGAAGAAACTTCATCTAGGGCAGTTTTTTACGGGCTTTTCATTTAGACTAAATTCATAACTATACACAAATTCGTTTATGTAGAGAAGAGCAATTTTATGACTCAAAATACGAATCTAGACCACTTTGGGTCTTTTTAAAATTCCAAAATCCGCCTATATGAATTCCTGATTAACAATTTACCTTTGTGACAAATTTCGAAGAAATCCGAAGAAAACTGGATTTGTAGAAGGAACACACACACACACACACTAACATACATCCATTTTTATACATATAGATACATGTAAGAAAAGCCTTGACCACATCTCTCCCCTTTGAAAGATAAATTCCGAATGCGCTTTTGTGCATTACTATGATTATTTTGCAATTTATTTGCTTTATTAGTACTTTTATTTCTGTCTTTTAACATTCTGGAGCGACTTCTATTAAACCGAATTAGGTTATCGGTTATAGTTGAACCGAATTACTTAAAGATTCGACGTAAATCAAGGAATAGTATAAAGAAAATTTATACATTGCAAATTGGTTTCATAAGGATCATAGAACATTAAATTAAATTTCTGTTGCAAGAATGAAATAGATGAGGGTTTAATAAAAGTATTCTAATGCTGAAATAGTCGAAGATTGTACGTCAATATTGAATGCAATATTATTACGTTATTCATGTTTGTATTTTCTTTGCTATTAATGGGGAAAACACTGATCAAAAATTAAACGCAACCCTTACTGTTGTGGATTTTATAAGTAAACAATATTTAAAAATTATTATTTAACGGTAGCATTCAAATTAAGTTGAACCATGAGCAGCATCGATGGACCCCTGGGGCTTCGTGGTCGCAGTTTAAGAAGCGATGTACAGCATCATTTCTTATATCTACGGCGTTCTCGCCAAACATGCTTTAACGCTCATCGCTAAACAGCATTAACGGCCATCGTTCAGGATACTTTTTGTGTTGATTGCATTTAAATTAGCTACTGGTGGGAATATGTTGATAACCGTTTTCTTTTGCTTTGAACCAAGGTTCCCAAATTCAACGGGTAAAGTTAATTTTTGAAGAAACTTCTTCTAGGGCAGTTTTTTACGGGCTTTTCATTTAGACTAAATTCATAACTGTACAAAAATTTGTTCGTGCAGAAAAGAGCAATTTATGATTCAAAATATGAAATTAGACCTCTTTGGGTCTTTTTAAAATTACAAAAACCCGCCTATATGAATTCCTGAGCAACAATTTACCTTAGTGCCAAATTTGGAAGAAATCCGACGAAAACTGTGGATTTGTATAAGGAAAATACACACATACCCACAAACATACATCTATTTTTATATATATAGATTTATCTACTGGGAGTTATACTGCTAGTTTAAATTCATTCAAACAACTACAATTTAATACAGCAAAAGACTTAAAGCTATCGCATTTTTCTAATGCTTTCTTTTGTGCTTGTATATCACGCTAATAGAAATAATTCTTTTTTTAGTTTTATGAAATGATATTTATCTTTGCTTAGTGCTGCGTGAAGTTACAAGTAATACGGGAGTTGATCTTTTTGTTCACAGGCAAAGTCAAGTTTCATTCCTGTGATTACAACAAATAGGCATGCAGTTTTTTTATTAATCCCAAATTAATCTCGTTAAAGCTTCACTCAAGCTCGTTGCTGATTTTTTTTTTTTTTTTTTTCATTTTATTTCGGTATTATGATAAACTACAAAACGGAAAAAATCCGATAAGCGAATTTATTTCCGCTAAAAAAGGCCACCACAAAAGGGATGCAATATGAATGACATTTTGTGAATGTTTATCACTATTTTCTCAGTGGTACATTCAATTTACAGTATACTGTATTGTTCACCTTCATATCTCTCGGTTACAAGCATTGTTTATCAATGAAGGCATCAGATCATTTGTTAGAACAGGGGTTCCCAAATTTTTCCAATTTGCGGTACCCTTTGAAGATTTACAGTTTTCTCACAGCATCCTATTCTAAAACTAGTATTTTATACACATTGCTCAATCCAATTGCAGGGGTGTGACATTTTTACTCATATACTTGCTCTTTTTTTCCTGAAATTTTTAACTTTGACTTTTAATTGATATGAAGCAGTGAGCAACAAAGGGATGTAAGTGGCAAAATTAAAAATGTGGAGATTACCATTACAAATGATAGGTGAACCTCTTGTTTGTCTTGGGACAAGAGATGGTACTAATAGCCCTAGTAGGTACTGCTGTACAGCATGAAGAAAAAAAAAATCAATGAAATCCTACCTAGGATGTTATCTTTAAACGCGTTTTACTCAAAATTTGAAAATGTCCACTTACATCCCTTCGTTTCTCACTGTCTCATATGTATTTGAAACTATTAATGTATCATAAGATGAGTAAAATTTGTTCTTGAAAAATTATGAATTTTACATTCTGCGTGTGTGACTGCATGGTCACGCCCGCAACATGTACAAGTCATTATACTTTTTCAACTACTACAAAACATTATAAAGTTGATGCTTCATCTTATGATACATAATGGTTCGTTATATTCGAATATATATCAATTAAAGCTGAAATTTGAATTTCCGGAAATAAAGTACGTACAAATACGCTCTTAAAAATGTCTCATATATGCAAAAAGATCGAGTTACATGTTGGTTACCGTGGATATTTCGCGGCATCCTATCTCTGCGGCACCCAGTTTGGGAACTCTTGCGTTTGAAAGAACATGAAACCTCCGGTACGTTCAGGACCGCTCCGAACATAAATTTTTAGGAAAGAGGAAATTCTCAATGGCCGAATGGAAGTCTAAATTTTACCAATGATTAAATACGAGTATGCACACATATGTAAATCTAATGAAAAGGGACAGTGGTGTCCTGGTGTCCACCAGGATGAAAGAAAGAAAAATCTAATGCTTATAATATAAATAGAAGCAAATATCGGAATTTTACTTTAGTTTTCAATTTAACACCAGCCAGTCATAGATGCATAAAATTGATTAAATAATGAAAAAACATTTTTTGAACACAAAACAGTAATTTTAATTTTCACTATAGAAGTTTAATTTTGAGTTTCAAGGGAGGGATCGGGACCCGGGGATCATGGCCGGATTAAGGATTCGGAGGCTCATAGGCATAATAGAAGTGATGGGGCCCCCTAGAGCCGGCGCGAAATCCAAGCGTCTAACTTTTTCACACACAAACGCGAACGCACGCTCATATATTTTTATTGTATACAGACAGAAAAAAAGTGTTCCCCCCTTTTTTATTGAGGAAAATATAACATTTTTTATCGTATTTTCCATTTTAATATTTCTCCGGGGCCCCCTCACAACCTCGGGGTCCTTAGGCTACTGCCTACTTTATCTATTTAGTAATCCGGTCATGCCGGGGACCAACCGCTTACCTACTTCACTGGCTCTGAACTCCTCATATTATTTTCTCTGCTGAAGCCTTCTTACATAAGCAAGCTCTATATTCATTTGTTTTCTAAGCTCATTCAACATTTTCGCACTCATATAGCATAATTCAATGGGAAAAAATAGTGATATGATTCAGCTATTTGCCCTTGAATACCGTAAATTCTTTGAAGAGTTGGACTGAGATTGTGACATGCTGTTGAAATGTAGCGCAGTAAATAGTCGCTTGACAGTTTCTGAAGATATTGGCTGCATCTTTCGACAGTTTTTTTAAAACTATTTTTATTGTTTCGGGAATATGTCAGTTCTCATTTCTCTATCTAACATTATATTCCATAAATTATAGAATTTTCAAATGTCAACTGGATTTAAACCACTCGATATATTAGTATTCCTGAGCTCATCTGAAGTCTTCTTACATGTCTAAGCTCAACTAAATGGGAAATAATTAAATGATGTAATCTAGCTGTTTGTCCTTGAAATGCCGTAAGGTCTTTGATAAAGTTGGCTGAGTTTGTGACAAGCTGCTGAAGTGTAACAAACAGCAATCTTGATACTTTATGAAGCTCTTGGGAAATGATACGAAAGGAGAATTGGATCATAAAACAGGTGCAGCAACTTTCTTTTAGCCGTGACTTTTTTCTTCTTTGCTTTCTTATGTAACACTGGCCTGCAAAACGAGGTGCACACTGCACAATTCTAGCGCGAAATTTGTTCTACGGAGAAAGTGTTAATTAGGTTGCCTCATCCATTTGCGCGCTTGAATACCAGACATACAAGTAATTTTATGCTTCTAAGATGAATTCACAAAATATTTTTCAAAATACGAGGTTTTACTCGATTTTTTTTTTCAAATATAGGGTAGACCAGGGCACGTTTACGCGGATTTGTTTCAATGAATTTTCAAAATTTTATGTTTTAACCCCTTTAGTCGGAATTATGAAATATTGGACCAAAAATGTTGATATTCGGTACACAGTGTACTATGGTAAAGGGTATCTTATAGACAAAATTTTGAGTTTGTAGGAGAAAAATTAAAAGAATTATGTCACGTCCAATATTCCAGACTTATATTTTTGAAATCAATATTTCATATACAAAAACGATAAAATACTGAACAAACTTCATTATAAAATGTTCTACAAACAATTATAAAACATAATATAAGCTTTTGAAACGATTAATTAAAAATTATATATTTTTAAAAAAATCAGGAATAAAACCTCGCTTTTCAGATGAAAATCCATGGTTAGAAAAATGAGCCACTCTCTATCTCTCAATCCTTATATGTCAGTGTTGTTAATCCCAAAACGAAAAATTATTTCACAGATTATAATAAGTAGAATGTAAAGAGCCAACTACAAAAAAATAAACTAATTAAATCAATTATTAAATGATTAGCAGCTGTTTAAAGTGTATGTGCGGTATACCGGACACCAGGTCTGAAGGGGTTAACTTAGGAAATTTTAGACATTGCGGTTTTATAAAGCAGTTAATGGAGTCAAAATCGGTATATTCAGTTGTTGCTCAGTTTGTGTTTTAACCGTTAAAAAGATATTTTTGAGTCCAAGTCGAATGCGTAAACTTGCCCCGGACACGGAGCACGTTTATTCATACTTATTTTGACAGCTAACGTGTTTCTGTTAGTTTTTTTTATCAGTGGCGGCTCTAGATTTTGCGGGGCTCTGGGCAAAGACTTTTTGTAAGGCTCTCAATTAAAAGTATTAGTCATTGTATTAGTTACAGGGATGTCCATCGCAAGAGTGATGCCGCCCCCCCCCCCCCCCGAACACGACCCTTCAAAAAAAGTGTGAAAATATCTCTAGAAACAGCCCCTGATTTCAATGACACAATTTTAGCCATTCCTCCCGTCAGGTGGGCACCAAAGTTAATTTATAAATAAAACAAGTCTATATTAAAATAATCTAATCCTAGTTATACCAAATTAAAATTAACAAAATATTTTTTCTCGATACATTTCCCACATACACTATATAACCAAAAGTATTGGGACACTTCAAAAATTCACATTTTTAAGGATTTCTCTAGAAACTACTGACTGATTGCTTTGTAACTTTTGTCACATAAAAGGTATGCTCCAGCCGTCATTTTCCAAAAAAAGTTATTTAACCCTTGCGTTTCGGGGATCAGTAACAAATTGAGCAAAACACATATGTTTTTTGATCATCATTCATCGTAAATAACTGAGAATAAGCTGTAAATTTCAGAAATTAGTTAGCTTATTATGTGCACTTTTATTACATACTTTCGGGACAATATCCCTGATATTCAAGAAGATATAAGCATTTCTTTCAAAACTATGAATTTTACTTGAAGGTTTTTGGCTCATGACACGCAAAGTTTTCCATCTAAGTTTACCAAACTTTCTGAAAACTTGACAGCATACAAAAGAAGTATAATACTAAAGTTAGAAATTAAAATGTTGAAAATGATAAAATATAGACATTTAAAGAAGTTAATTTTTCACTGCACATGCGCGAAAGATAGCAATTTATAACTTTCATAATCCAAGCCTCAACTACTAGATTCTCCAACTTATAATGAAATTCCAGTTCAATATCTTAAAAACTCAGAAAGTTATCAGTGATCTAATGAGCCGAATTTGAATAACTCTTGTTTAGACAACGAAACGTGAGGGATCGTTTGCAAATAACCTGTTTTTATCATGTATCGCCCTGAGCAATTGCAAGCAAATGTTGCAAACTTGCGAACGAACCCTAACGAGTCGTCACCTATGAAAGAGCTATTCGAATTCGGCTCATTAGATCGCTGATAACTTTCTGAATTTTTAAGATATTAAACTGGAATGTTATTATGAGTTGGAGAATCTAGTTGAGGCTTGGATTATGAAAGTTATACATTGCTATTTTTCGCGCGATGCGCAGTGAAAAACTAATTGCCTTAAACGTTCATATTTCATCAAATTTTCAACGTTTTAAATTCAAATTTTAGTATTATACTTCTCTTGTATGTTGTCAATATTTCTGAAAGTTTATTAAGTTTCGATGGAAAACTTTGCGTGTTATGGGCCAAAAACCTTCAAATAAAATTTGTAGTTTTGAAAGAAAGGCCAATTGATGCATGAATATCAGTGATATTTTCTTGTAAGTATGTAAAAATAGTTCTAAATATGACTGTAACTAATGTCTGAAATTTGCAGCTTTATTCCCAGTTATTTACGATGAGGAATGATCGAAAAACCGTTTGGTTTTCTTCAATTTGTTGCTGGTCCCCTAAATGCGTGAGTAAAGTAATTTTTATTGGAAAGTGACTGCGGAAACATGCCTTTTATGTGACAAAAGCTGCAGAACTATTAGTCTCTTATTTCTCGAGAAATCTATAAAAATATGATTTTTTGAAAGTGTTCCGATACTTTTAGTCATATAGTGTATATACATTTTAGGATTGACCTTGGGGGGGGGATGGGAATTTCAAGAGGGTGATTCCAAGGACCACTTTATATGCGATATAGAATATCCTCAGTATGAGGGTTCTGGAGGTTTCTCCGGAAAGGGGGAACTTTTGAAAAATAGATATAAAGTCCTGTGTTTTGAGGCCTTATAAAGCATAATTCGAACTAGAAAAATATTAGGAAAAAATTGGCAAACCAAAACTTTTTATAAGTTTTACTCTTTGCAAATTAAGAAAAAAAAAATTTTTTTTTTACTTTGATTCTACAAATCGCCGACATTGATCGACAGAGAGGGAAGAAAAGACATCGCATCGTCACTTGCTTACATCGGCCTCTATCTGCAACCTTATTGCGCTATCGATACATCGATATAAGAGAGAAGGATTTCACTCTTATATCGATAATCGCTTTCACTCTTATATCGATAGTCTCTTTCATTTTTATATCAATTCATCGATAGTTCGGAAACTTTGTATACATAATTTGATTTCATTGTACATGTACTGGCATCAAATTTTGAATACTCTTTAACTGCAAAAATAAATCATTGCTCTATGTTGTCAAGTAATCATTTCCTTAATGGCTTTTAAACCTATACCTTTACTAACTGTCGCTTTTCTCTTTCTGGTTATAAAACTAGGTAGATGAATTTCCATGGAACAACCCAGTACCGTAACTATTCATGTCGATTTATTTTGACAGACTCGTTTTTAATGCTGATGCTGTAAAGGATGCATAATAAAGGATTAAAAAAGCTTATTTATAGTGTAAGATCACGCGAACGAGAAAACTAGAGCATTCCGTTTCGTGATTAGTGAACATAAAGAGTTAGTACGATTTTAGCATTTATGGTTCTTCGAAACAAACTCTAAAGATTCAGGTGCTTTCCAGCATAAATGGGAAAATTCATATGAAACTAGTCGTCAAGAATTAGGTGCTGTTGGCTGGATAACTGAAATATCAGCTTTTTAATTTATTTCCTTGTGTTTTCTCTTCTGCAAGTCTTACTTATTCTAAATTTATTCACTTGTTCATGCCTAGGATCTACCTATTTAAAGCAATAATTTTTGAGCTTCCATACTTTTCCGATTTGGGAAATATGTTAAACATCGTCTTTTGAAATTTTCTTGTTTTCTATCACTCCTACTGTATTATCAAATTCAGATGTAGATCGATTTTCCCTTTTTTTCGAACTTTGTGATGACGAATTTAGAACATTCCGAAATGAATTAAATGTTTTAAAAGAATTTCCATCCTTTCTTGGAGAACTCTAAGATTGTTACAAATAACTTTTCCAACGAAAAAATAAAATGTTTATTTATCGTTTGTAATTTGTTGTTAACATCAAAAGTTATGAAAAGTGGGCGTGGCTAACTTTGATGCTTGATGAACAATTCTCCATTAAATTGAACTTTTAAGTCCTTTTGTGATTGCTCTAAAAATATTGTTAAAATAGTTTGTTAGCGTAGTTTCATAAGATTACAGATTTTATTTGAAGCGAAATTACTGCAAACTTTAATTTCTTGGTTGTTAAACATAGCAAATAATAATATTAAAAGGAGAGTGGCAAAATAGATTATTGAACCACTTTGCTTCAATGGGCATAACATTTATTTCGTATGATTACATGTTCTAAGCCATTTATGTCGGCAAAAATTATGATAAAAGTACCACATATAATATATAAGGTCATGCATTTGGATATTATATGTGGGATATAAACCACATATAATATCCAAGACCACACAATATACAAGGTCATGCGGAGTCTTTCCGTACCCGCTTTTAAATTGCGGTAATCAGGTTAATTTTATAATAAACAACAAGATGTAATCTCTATCTATGAAAAAAGACTGCTCCAGAAAATATATGATGCATTTATCAGTTTTACTCGTAATGGCTATCCACTTCTTCCGCATTAAAAAATCACCTTTCCATTTATGTAAATTCGATGTCATATGATTTTTGTAGTTTGAACAGTGTTAATAAATGAAAATGTACCTCGATGTTTGTAGAATGTATACTACAAACGGATTTAAAATAATTTTTAGGGTTGGCTATTTTTGCCTATGTACTGTATAATTTTTTTTTCGAAATTGAAACTGTCTAGAGGCAAATATTGTATCAGTTTTGAAAAAGTTGATAAATAAATACAATGCAGGTGGCCACTTCTATGATGTACAGGTGTCCACCTGACTTAATACCTAAGATACCGGGGATGTTGATCAACTTTGGTAGTGCCTTGAAACTAACTCTGAAAAGATTTTCAATGACCCTAAAATGACTTAGCAATAGTCAGCAATAACTGTATCATTGTGTGAGATTGTATGTATTTTTATTTATTCATTTATTTTTTTAGTTTAATATTTTTCTCAGTATCGAACAAAATATTTTCACTCTTTATTGCTTGTTACGATGCTAATAGTCAAGCTGATATTGGTCTTCACTGTCTGGATGACAGTAATTGAAAAAAAAAATCAAGAAGTTCCTGGAAAAGTCTAGGCAGCTAGTGTGCCTATTTTCTGCCAGTAACATATCTGGCAAAGCAACACAGAAAAGTTTCCCGCTAAAAGTCAGTTACTTACCTAAAACTTTCCTGGATAATTCAGAAACCTTCCCAATAAAAGCCAGTCACGTTATTGGAACAAATCAGAAGCTTTCCAAGAAAATTTAGAAATTGTTCATAGTAATCGATTGCCACCTTCCTAAAATATCAAGAAGGTTCCTAAAGCATTTTATAGATGGTGCAAAGACTCGACTGCAAGCAAATACCGAATAGCTAGCTTATTTGCGTGCACTTCATGCAAAGCTGCAGTATCCAGAGACTGCATTTGGTCCTCGTTCGGGGCTTAGTCAATTTGGAAGAGCAGGAATAGAATTGTAGGCGAAACACCCTATGAAGAAGATGACCATATCTTCATACTGGTAGCTTAAAATATTTTTCGAAACAGTGAGAGGCATGCAATCATGCATATTTTAGCAATTCAGAAAACAGAATGTTTTTTGCAAAGCCTGTTTTTCACAGTAAACTGTTGGAAACCTGTGAAATCTTGTAACGTTACCGGGAAATAATAGGTTACGTTTCAGACTTTCTTAGTATTATACAACTCAAATTCAAAATAATAGAATATCAGAACTGTTTGAACAAAACTTGTCCCTGAGTCGAAAAAAATGAAATGATGCAAATTGAAAAGAGTAAAACTCGTTACTCATGAATGGGTAAAACGATTTAAGCAACTTTTCAGATACTATTTTAACAACTGATGGATCATTAACACATTGGAAAATTAGATAGATTTTTTATATGGGTCAAAAAATTAGAATAATCTATTCATTCAATGTGAATTTTAAAAAGTAGCGAAAATATTTGTATGCCTGTTAACCGATAGTTTGTCACAAGTATGGAGCGTGGTGCCCGGTAAATGTTACGCTCTTTTAAAAGCCCCCCCCCCCCTTTTTTCTTGCTCAAAATGGGTCGTCAAGGCGAAAAATAGGAAGAAAAACGAAGTTACATATTGTATCAATTCTTAAAGTTAGAAAAAACTATCCAACTCAATTCAAATGAACGTTTTACAATCTATGGTATGTAAGATTTTAAAGGAATATAGAAGTATCCTGACCAACTAAAAAGTAGCCCAAGTAAACGAGGCAGAAAAATTGTAACACCAGGCAGAGATGAACCCAAATTAAAGTAAATCGTCCAAAATAATCGTTGAAAAATGCTTCTTACGTCCATAAATGTTGGAAAGAATTTCTAGTTATCTTGTCCACGCCAACTACACTTGGGTGGTTGCATAAACTGCAATTTTAATTGCGGATCTACGAAGTAAGATCAAAGATAAACATGAAGTAGAAACGTACACGACTCTTCTGGAGCAAAGAGAAGCTCATACAGGGGCAACAAGGTTGGAAAAGTATTATATTCACTAATGAATATTTTTTTGAAATATTTATGAAGAAAAAGAGGTGTTCGGGTGTGACATTTAAAAAGAAAAGCGTATGAGAAATCTTGCGTAAGCCATTCTCTTTTTTGGCTTGTGGGTGCATGAGGGCTGCTGGAATTGAAAAATCATGTATATCTTAAAAAAAAAAAAACAGTGCGCGACTTCCGCTATTTATCAATCACACTGCATCACTGATACTTCATCTGAGGCACAGCAGTTACACATTTAGTGACACATATTATTTTTCAGCAAGATTCTACTCCGTGTCATGTCTCTAATAAATCGACTCATGGATTTTAAACAGAAAGAGGAATTTCGGTACTAAACTGGTCAAGCAACCCTGCCAATCTTAATACGATTAAGAATTTGTGGTACCGTCAAATCTAAAGAAAGCGGTTCAAGACCTGGTGCCCGCCAACAAAATTAAGCTCGTTGCCGCATTGAACAGGGTATGGAAACAGTGTCAGAAACGATTAATGTAAACAAGTGGTAGAATCCGTGTGTGAAAGGATTAAAGCATTGAATCCAGCAAAAAACGACGCATTTTAGTATTAATATTGTTTTTTTTTTTTTTTTTTTTTTGAAAGTGCTTTTCCTCCCTTTAATTTGAATATTCTAATTTTTTGACTCAATGTAAACCTTTATAACTATAAACTTTTGGATTATTCTGTCTAAGATTATTTTTAACTGTGTATATTTGAAATGAAATGCACACTTTAAGGTCTAAGAAAAGTGGCACGACCATTTAAATACCTAATTTGCAATTATATTTGGTTAGAATAGACTTTTCCCCCCAAAAGTGAGAAGCATTCTATTATTTTGAATTTGGGTTGTATTAGGACTGCAACTTTTATTTCTTTGTTATTATGTTGTTTTTAATATGTTCCCCTCTTTGGCGTATAATTTTTAAAAAATGGAATTGAATAATTCAATTGAACTATGCCAGTTATTTTGTTGAGATCTATGTTTACTATAAACATCCTTTTCTATTTTAGAATATGGTTCCTAGTATTTTCACTCACTATTGCACTAAACTGCACAGTCACGGTGTTCTTTGCAGCAGCGTGTATATGGGAAGATGGATGGCAATATGCGTACATAATAGGACTGTTGGAAGCAATAGTGTTCTGTGGTGTCGGCTGGGTACTTTCGGGTAGCACAGTAAGTAGATTTTTATTTCTGAAAATAAGCATTGCTGCTAATTTTTAAATTTCAGCACGTGCTAAATTGAAGTGCTGCTGTATCTATTAAAAAACAAAAACGCTTGAGAAGTAACGATCCTTTGAAAAAGAGGTTATTTTTTTACCTACGTATTTGACGCACATTTCATTTTTCTGTGTAGCTGTATATTTCACAGAAGTTTGATTTGTGCAAATACCATTCGTGTTAGCAAACACTATTTTCTGCGTAGTCATTCAAAAAAAAACCAGCATCATATTTTCTCTATTTCAAACTGCCCCACGCCTAATTGAACAATACTGTTTCATCTTTTGGCATAAAACCAAAGAAAAACTACTAAAGAGAATTGCGTAATTATCCAAAAGTAAGAAATTAAAATTATTTAAATCGTGTCAAACGAATTATTAACCTGGCTCAAAGATAGCCTTACGCTCTGGGTAACTTTAGCGAGAAATGCGATGAGAGAAAAAAAAAAAGAGTATTGTAGTTGTGGAACTTAAAATCAGAAATATATACAGTCGACTCCCGCTACAACGCGATCCGACTTCCCCGAAATGGCTACAACGCGAGTTTTTCAGTAGCAACGAATTTTAGAGCTAAAGCGAATTTCTCGCTCTCAACACGAAAACATTTGGAAAGGAATGGTGATGCTAAGTTTCGGCTTTGTTATTGATTACTAATCATTGACTTCGCGAATGTACTTTTATCCTTTCAGCATCATTAACTGCGCAAGTTTCCACACACCGCACTATACACATAGTTTTATTAGTGTGTATATCACCGCTCCTCATATTTTTGATTTATTTATTCTAAATATGAAAAGTGATGAAATATTGTAGCACCTAGGCACGCTGTTTCGTCTAAAGTTTGAAGATGGAAGCAAAAAGCGAAAGTATGCGGCAATTTAAGAAAATATAAAGATTTTTGATACGCACAAACCTTACTTTTAATATGAAACTCGCAGAATAGCGTTTAAGCAAAATGCAAACAATCTGAAATTGGAGTCAGCTCTTGTATTGTATATTCTAGGGACCCTAAAAAAAGAGATGATGTTACCATAGGTGTAAATATTATTAAAGTAAATGCAAAGCTGCTGCATTTAAAATTATATTAGAATAACGATCAGATTGCGCAGCATAAATCATCATCTTCAATTTGTAAGTTATAAATGTATCTTATTGTATCTCATGTATAATATTCTTACAGTGCAGTCTTTTATTATTACTACATACTGTACGTACCGTACTATTTTATTTTTATGTCTCTCTTTCCCATTGATCATTGATTTTGTGCATCGTAACAGTATTTTATGTTGAAATGCAGCTTTTTTAAAAAATACGGGAAAAATTCAGCTCTTTATGTAAGAAACGGTAATATATAGTTAAAAAATGGTCTAAAATAGTTTAACAGGTGTTAAAAAATGTCTAAAATGATTGGGTATGTTAATAAAAAAACATATGTACAACACTTTTCCACAACGCGAAATTTCGACTTACGCGAGAAGTCTTGGAACGCATCCCTCGCGTAAGTCGGGATCCGACTGTAGTTCATAAACACATTCAAAAAATCGCCATTATTGTTGTGTAGAATTTTTGTATATGAGTAAAATTTTGTTAAGTTTCTTAAACCAAACCGATAAATACTTTTCTTACATACTTCAAAACTTAATTACTTTGTCAGTATATTTGTTTATTTAGCTTAAGTTAGCAGGAAAATTTATTTTTCTGTAAAACATCCTTTCTACAAATTACTTTCCAAATTCAAAAAGGGATGAAATTTCGGTGTAATTACTTCACGCATATTGATGTTCCGAAGTAAAACTTAGATAAAAATAGAGGGCAGGAAACTTCTAAATCCATTTCTTTCTTTATTCTACCCTGGGCAGGTTATCTACAAATTTTTCGGTTTTATTTATTTATTTATATTTACCCATTTATTTATTTGTTTATATTAGTTATTCATTTATTTATTTATTTATTTATATTTATTTATATTTATTCACTTATTTATATTCATTCATTCATTCATTTTTATGGATTTATTTATTCATTTATTTTTATTAGTTAATTTATTTATTTATGCATTTTTTCCTTCTCTCTTATGTTCTAACGTACAAACATGCTTATTTAGTTTTCGCTGAAAATGAAGCATGAAATGAACTTAAGATTTCAATATTTTACTAATGTTTGTAGGAAATCAAAAACACGCTTCTTCAAAATCTCGAAAACTCATTTTTGTAGATACCGCTCTCTGCCTGCTCAAAAAGAGTACTCCTCTATGCTAGCATTTATTATTATTATCATTATTATTTAACTTTTATTTTTGCGAGACAACAATGACATGAGAAACATTTTAGTCATAAATTGCTTAATAATGTTGTAAAGTTGGCATGCACATGGGACTGAATGCTGATGACCTTTCATTCACAGCTTTGAGTCCTACTTTCATAATGATACATCACGGCGGTCATTTCAGCATAATGAACTTGTGTGTAGATGTAAAAGAGCACATCAAATGAGTTATGATCATTAGTTCATTCACCATAATAAGGGATAAACAACGACGAATGGATTTTTTTCGTCGGGGGGAAAAAGGAATGCTTTTTTTTTCTTTGCGGGGTTTTTCTTTTTTGTGAACACACACGTGTGTGATCAACATTCTGCTATAGAATTAACTTTCGGTCATACCATATTTTTTACGAACATAAATGTTTAATGGAAAATGGTGTACAGTTTATTCCCAGTTGTGTCCAATTATTTTCAAAACGCATGAAGTTCTCAAAGAAATGAAAGAGCTAAAAAAAAAGCATAATTGCAAATATGTATGTGTGCAAATATGTTTACAAAATGTTTATTTTTACCTTCCATTATTTTACATGAGAAAGAACCAAAACTTTACGATGAAGAACGATACATCGGAATCTTCTTCGTAAAAAATGAGTAGTAACTTAGTAAAAATAAATATATATATATTTATAAATCTATTTTATAATGATTGCAATGATTATTATTGACAGCAATCATTTAACTTTCTTGGCATCGTACTATTATTTTAATAATTCCACATAGCTACTGAATGTTTTTTGATTCAAATAGACTACACCCACTGTCTTCTAGGATCTTATGTTAGGTGTTCATTACTTCAGATTCTGTACGTAACTTACAATGCTACTATTAACAAAGCATTTTGTTACCATCGGTATATGCTTGCAAGAAACGACGACCATTACCATAATCCGTTTAGTTGTAGATTTCTCGAAAACATCAAAAAGTTCTTCACTCTACCGTAGTATTATTAGTATATCTGCATATTGGTGACACTTAACCTCTTCATGTATTGCCCGCTTTTGGAAACCTTATGCTACTAAGTTAAATGTGATTAGTAGTCTGGTGAGTCATATTATATAAAAATCAATTATTGCCTAGTTTCACATTATTATTTATTAGTAATTTTAATAAATCCCCTTAACTATTGACTGTTGGGATGGGGTATGTTATAATCACCGTCTTCAAGGGTCTAATTTTAGATATTCATTATTCCAGGTTCTGTACGCAGCTTACAATCTTACGATGAACGAGGCGTTTAATTACCATCGTTATCGATACTTGAAAGATAGCGACGGCCATTACCACAATCCGTTTAATCGTGGATTTCTTGAGAACATCAAAGAGTTCTTTCATTGTACCCGAGTATGGGACGTGCATGATGTCATCAAAGTGGAAGAGACTGTATAAGCTGAGATATTTGCAATTAAGTCAACGGGCGTTGTTAAAGAGCATTTAGTATTATGTTAACACATTGTATATTAGTTGAATGGTGTTTTTAGTAGTACAGTAGTAATATATGTTAACAGGGTCGTAAGGATATTAAACACCTTGAAGTGGGCAGTTAAATTGCAAATCATTTTGCTAGAATCATAGTTTATACATTTGCGAGAAGTCAAAGTATTCTTTATAGTAAAAAATTTAGAAAATAAGATGTTGTCGAATAGAAATTTTCCATAGTCAAATGAGTAGCATATACTGAATGGATAAAATCTAAAGATCGATAGCCGTCAGGCTGAAACATTCAATATTGGCCTGGCACTCAAATGTGAGTAATAAAATTGACAACTTTACAAAACAATTGTTTATTGTAAAATTCTGTTAATGTTCATGTTTTTGTCATATCAAGGCGTCTTAAAAATGATTGTATTAATCATTATATTATCCTTACGATTCTGAGGATATTATTTGTTTGTTCAAGCTTAACCTATTATGTACCAAAATCTTCAACAGAATAAGAAAAATATGTGGTACCTAAAAGGTTAAAAGCGTAAAAGGGCATACGAATAAATAAAACATGTCTTTTGGTACAAAATGACTCTCGAAGTCTAATCAAAGATCAAACTGGAAAGTTCAAATATTTGAACATGCTCATTTGAGGGACCACACATACTACATACACTTTTGTACCTTATGACAACTGTAACGCTTGAGACGTTTCTCAATGGTGAAGTGTGAATATGGTTCATATAACTGTACTGTGCTCAAACACAAAGCTTTTTAAGGGAAAATTACTTGTGGTGATAAATTTTTCAATCAAATTGTTACATGCGGGTAACGCTTCATCTGTTATCCTATCATTCAGAGCACGAACCACGTATAGAAAATCGAACTTGAGATAGTATTTTAATATAATTCTTGATATCACTGCTTACCACACAGTTTGGTTATTGTTGATTGATGTTTTATTCACTATTAATCTATTCTTTTATGGTATTATTAAGGAATATGGAACAAAATTTGTCTTATTCATATATATGCAAAAGCTAATTAAGCTAGATGCAAGTGATTCTTGCACTGAACGGATTTAAATAATGCCGTTTTGCTTTAAAACTGTCGAAGCGCTTCTGCATAAAGGGCATTTAATAAGTAAACTGGTAATGCAATTCAACATACAGGGTGTCCTAGAACTAGATGTACAAATTTTCAGGATGTGTAGAAGACGCATTCACAATTTGGAATCGCATTACATTGCATGGTGTGTAAAAACTCCATCATAGGGTATACGGGAGTCCGAAAGCATAAACATATTTCTCTTTCGGATACTGAATGCATAGAAACAGTTTGAATGTACTCATAGTCTTTCTGCTAGATGCTACGAATGTAAAAAAATCAACTTCTTTAACGTTATGAGACAAGCATGCTTTTTTGATCATTACTGCTTCGCGTCGTTGGCTCAGGACTTTTCTGCATAGAAAAACATAATTCCTCAATGGTGAAAAAATATACCTGCACGCAGCATTTTTTTGTGGTTTTACAATGTTGATTATATTTTTTTAGGTAAACTGTTTCACGACATTGAACCTGGTAGCAGAAACAACCTGATGCTGCAACTCCCGTCGCAAGTTTTTGATGAGGTTTGCAGACTATTTAGGAGTAGGAACGATTTTTTTTTTCGCTTTCTGTCCGAATCTGTCGGCATCAAAATAAAAACATGCAGTTCAGTATGAAACAGATGGAAAAAGTAAAAAAAAAAAAAAAGTGGCATAATTTATGCAGGAATCCTCAGTGGCTGAGCGGTCAAAAGCACTTTCTCCAGCAATTATCTGCACCACAGTTTTCTGTTTTAATTTTGCAGCTTTTTAGCCTACTTTTTGTTCGTAGCTTTTAAATTTAGAGTGTTATTTTCAGAAATTCCTTGGTGGTGGTTTATAGTAAATGTTGCGATAAATCTAATGATGCTTCACCTTGCATACTATTTTTGGGATTTTTAATTGCGTAGTAGACTACTGAAAAATATTCTGCTACCGGAATATTGAGTTCCCAAAGAAAATCTTTTCGACTTTCGAATTCTCGCAGAACGCCCTCTTCCGATTGAAAGCGCTGTTTCCGACCATGAAATGCTACGTGATTCCGAATCGTCAATGTGTCCCCTGCACCTCCTGCAACTTTGTACAAATAGCGCAGGGACACCATGTATATGATTAGTATTAACAGCGCATTAAACGTGATGTTTTTTTTTCTAGACTATTCTGTTCTAGAAAATAAAACATTCCAAGTACGAATTTTTCGCTAAAATTCGTTCATGACGGGTAGTTAAAATAGGTTTGAGCGTCAAGGCTCCTATGCTGTACATTATTAGAATCCAGTTTGCTGAGCACAAAGGTTGAGTCTTGCAGTGCAATTAACTCAATTTTTAAACACACACACACACACACACACACGAAATTATTAAACTCCTCTAAGCAAAGTTAGTGAGCAAAACAGTTTTCCTAATAGTGCATTTAAAGTGTTATTCTATGAGCACAACTTGCACAATTTTTGCAGATATAAAAGTACTAATTGACTTTGTTTAGAAAGTTTGTAACTCTATGCATATCTTACGGGTAATGAAAGTGACAAATATTCTAATATTTAATGTCTAACACTATTTGATATTCTTCCGAATTTTGCATACATTTCAAATTAAAAACGAATTTGAATTTTCTCTGTAGATAATTTTGCATCAGCCACTACCTCAATGTGATTAAGAGCAAAAATTCATTACTGCCAAATGGAATAAAAAAACGTTAAAATGTTATTTGTTAGCAATCTTTAAGAGAATTCGAGATGATATTTTACTCATTAATTATGAGCTTTAGAAATGAAGCATGCCACATAAATAGATATATCTTCATTTGTGATAAATTCTTTTTATAAATACGCTTCCGCTTGTTGGTTTCGTTACAAGCAAATTACAGTTTTATGTAGGTTTATAGCTTCAGATCAATTATTCGATACTATTGAAACACTAAGAGTTTCAGAATAATACAAAATTAAATCTATTATTTTCATGATATTCTCAGAAGATGTTTAAATTTAAGATAAATAAATAAAATAATCTCAGGTTTTCCGACATTGTTAAATAATTTTTGCTCGTCGATTTTACTATTACAGACACAATTAGCATTATTTAAATAATATCAAATTAGCTAATTTTCATAAATAATTTTTCTTTACCAGGTAAAGACCTGTACATGTACTATGTTGTTAAAAAATGGAGTTATGTATTCTAAATTCTTTTCTTTGGTTTACTCAATCCTCTAAGTAATTAATAGTTTTATTAATTACTTAGCAATTAAGAATAACTTTACAATAATAATTGACGTTAACCCTCTTGGCGGTAAGCCCGAATATACTCGGGCTGGTCTATGGAGCTTAACATTACGTGGGCGCTGTTACTGTCACCATCAGGGTTGAGAAATTTGATTACAGGATCTATGCTTCTTTTTTTATGATTGTCATAAAATTAGGAATTTTAGGCCATAAATTATTGAAAAAAAGCATGCATACATGCAGTAAACCTGTATGAATTCTAAGGAAATAGCAATACTTGATGGTTCTTGCAATTAAGGTTTCCTTGAATGAACTACAACTTTCTTCACCTATTGTATCGTAAATGGTGCTAAAGTTACTCAAATCTTATATTCAATATTTTATATTTATGTCCTTTGAAATCAAGATATTTTCTCTATTTTGAGAACAATACTTCCAAGATTGCATTCAATTCCTATTTTAGTCTTGTTCGCTCTATAGCAGGACTACTTATAGTATAATTATCAACTGTTTCACTAATAAATAAAATATTGCTCTTTTAAACAAAACATTAATATTGTATTGTAATTACATTAACATTAACAATTAAACAAAACATTCATATGTCATGACATTAAAATAGATTCAGGTTTTGTAATACGATTAAATGACTTAACGTTTTACTCAAGCGCTGAATATACCGAGTACCAATTTAAAGTTAAATATTAAAACAGATGAGTATGACAAATAGACATTGTTACATACTTGCAATAAAAATACATTCTCAATCGTCTCAATCTCAGTCTCATATCGTCTCCCAACCCCAAAATCAAGTTTTTATTTTCTTCATATTTCATATCAAAGCTGCTAAAATCCAACACTAAAAGCTATTCCGATAGTCCAAGAGCAATTGAGCAGCGATGACGTCAAGAAGTTATTTTCCGACTGTGGCCAAACTATTTAAATTTGATTTAGGTCCTGATTCAATTCGATTGTTTTCATTTCGATCGAATTCTTTGTACCAGTAGCGTAGCGAGAAATTTCCTTCTAGATGGAGCAAAAAAAATTGCCGGCTTCGCTACTGGTAGCTACGATTGATCGTATTCGATTCGATCGAATTCTGTTAGAGTTAAGAGCACATTCAATTCTAACAGAATTCAATAGAAGCGATTTATGATCAACTGTAGCTATCAATGGCGAAACCAGAAATTTTCTTTGCTCCATCCAGGAGGAAATTTCTCGCCGCGCTATTGGTAGATAGAATTCGATCGAATCGAACCCAAGCTAGTTGAATCTAGCCCTAAATGTGCCCATTAATTAATGATTCAAATTAGAAACAAAAGAAATTAGTATGATTTCCGGCAGTTTTGTGTTTAGAAGCTTTATATTTACTTAGAAGAGAATTAGACAAGAAATTCAAAAACCTTTGTTAATTTTTAAAGAAAGAAAACACTACAATGATAGAGACAATCTAGTTTCCTTACGCTATTTCTATGAAATGAGCTTGATATTTAGACGTAGTGTGTACAAAAGCTTTTGGAGCGCACTGATCTTTGATAGACTTGAAATTTTTGATTTTTTTACGCTATTGCCGATGAATGATACTGGAATATATACTGATTAGGCTATTTAGGTAATTTTATAGAATTGTTATAGTCCATCAAAAATGCTTTCTAAATGGTTTATATATTTGTAGCATTGCAAAGCATTTAAAGTGTATTCAAAACTGATTGATACATTAATTTAGTAAACATTACTAATTGCTTAACAACTGATGTATTTATGTGTTAAATGATTTGATATGCTATTGGTATGGAATATTTTTTCTCACTTTGAAGACAAGCCAAAATTTTTTGCAATTCTTTTAATGATCGGTATATGTAGGATGCGGCAAAATAGCATTAGTATTTGAATGTTGTTATATTCAAGATGCACGTCCTATACAAAATATTTAAATTTGCAAACTATCTTAATTTAGTGACGTATGTAGATACTCATGCAATTGTCAATCTTTCTTGAATATTTTATAAGGATGTGTGGACCTTCTCCTGCTGATGCCAGGTAGCTATATTTTCTGTACTACGTTTCTGTGGTCTCTAGAAATTTTTTAAAACCTAAGTTCTGAATTTCAAAATCCAATGACGAATTGTTTGTGCCACCAGAGCCGGATTATGATACGTGAGAGTAGGTTGTGCTGTTATCACCAGTTGATTGTTTGTGAAAAAACCTCCGCACCAAAAGACCGACGTCTTCCGTTTTTTACCACGTTGGAAACTGAAATAACATTCCTGCACGAAGCTATACAATTTAATCTTCAGCCTTAGCTATTCAAAAAATAAATAAATAAAATAAAATAAAAATTAGTTTTAAAAAATGCGATTTATTAGCAAAAATTAGATCTCCACAACCAACTATAAATGGTTTTCTCTTACGAATCGATGAAGAACATATTGTATCCCTTCCACGATCCACCAATAGTGTTCTTTTTGCCGCGTTCAGTGTAACGATGAGCATCGTTTTGTACCCGTAATAAATACGGAAAAAGTACAGGTTTGCACAAAGTTTAGGAAGGCGTCAAATTTCATGTTTAAAAATATTCATTCCAAGTATAATTTTTGCGTAAAGAAATGGCATTGAACTTTGTTCTGCAATCATAAATGTAAAATTTTTCGATAACTATTTACAAGTTAAGTTTGGAAACAGACCTTCTTTTTTTCTATTTCTTGAAAAATTTGACTTTCCTTATATACGTGAGAAAAGAGAGGAAAAACTAGGTGTTCAATTTATTTATTTATTTATTGAAAAAACAAATTTATAAAAAATACGCAAATCTATTTTTTCATCGATTCGTATATCAAAATAAATAAATGAAAAATAACATTTTTTTCTGTTTAAAATATCATTGAAATTGTAGGATTTTTTTCACTACCGTTTTCATAAAATACATTATTATTGTTTCGATTTTATTGTAAGATGAAATACGTCAGATGCCAACAATTAGAAACTATCAAGTTGTCAATTTTTTAAGCTAACATAATATCTTGTTTATTAAACGAACGTTCTTATAAAATTATTATACATTCTAGTTTAACAACTCTTGAACAAAATCTATAGATGAAGCACTGATCACACATGTACGGCAGTAAAATTTCTAAAATCATTTTTGTCCGATTGACATGTAAGCAAAATATTCTACAGTCAAAACAAACATTAGATGGTTTACCGCTCTTCTTCTCATTTGGTTGCTCTTAAAAAATCAACAATTCAATCGGTAGTTTGTAAAATTTTACACATTAAAAATTCTGAAAATTATTGAACAAAAAATATTTTCTCCACATTCCTAATTTTAATATGGATTGTAATTCGCACTGTACTATTAATCAATTAGAATAATATGTCCCTTTCCCTCCCCAAAACTTTGGACTCCGCTTTTATTGGAGAGCAAATTACATTTAAAAATATAATGCAATGCAATCTAATATGAATGACTAAAATATCAAAACTAGAATAGACTAAAATAATTATGAATCAGAACTACTGTTTGTCTCTCTTAGCGTATGGTATTTTCTTGACGTATAAAAGTTTTTAAACTTTAATGTCTTTAAAATTATGATAAACTATTGTTAAAAGAATGACTCTCTAGTACATTGATCGTAACATGGATTTTGACTTATGTAGCAATATTAACTGCTCAACTGTAACAAATTTTTACTTCATCATATATAATATGCCCCCTTCCCCCCATACAAATTTACAGTACTTGTTCATTTTATTAGGCTAAATTACATGTTTGAAAATTCAATATTCTTATCAAATATGTGTTTCTGACACATAAAAACCAGATTGAAAATATTTAAATAATTCGTTAAGAAGTTTTGATCTCTTTTAAAGAATTCAACCATTGATACTTCGAAAAATTTAATACATAATCTTGGAAAATATATTTTTAAATGTTTTACATAAGTGTGGATTTTAATTAATACATAAGTATTAATTGATTGTAATGATCATTATACAGTATTTTTCTTTCTCAAACTTTGAATATTCTCTCATTTTATTTAGCTACAATTTACATATGTGTAAATTTTAAAGTTTAATCAGAAATTAATTGCAAAAATATCAAAACTATATTTTAAGATTTGCTGTAATTATTCATGAGATTCCTTTTTCATCGCTTAAAGAAGGTTCAACAATTAATGCTTAAAAGTCTTTTTAACACACTTAAAATGCTGAAAAATTGTTGCTTAATATATTTCACACAATTGATCTTAATACGGATTGTCGCTTATAAAGTAGAAATTTTCAATTGTACTGCAACTAGTTTTTACTTCACTAATGTACCATTCTAGCTCACCACAAGTTTAAGAATATTCTCTCATTTTATAAAGTTAAAAATTATACTTATAGTTACAAAAGTGCAATCGGAAATAAACTTTTTAAAGTACCAAAACTGTATTTTAAAATATTTCAGCAGTTATTCATCAGAACAATTTTGTATCTCCTAAAAATTCTGATTGTTAAAATTGATAGTTAAAAACGTTACACACTTTGAATTTTAATTAACTATTGTTTAAAAGCTTCTCCCTTAGAACTTATCGTAACATAGATCTAGCACTAATAATCAGCTGTAACAAACGTTTAAATCATCTTGCACCATCCCTTCCTCGCCAAAAACAAATATATAAATAAAAGGCCTCTTAATATTCTCTCATTTTATTATGCTTTTAACAACGTTTTTTAAAGCACAATATTATATTCAGAAATAAATTACCAGAATAAACTTTTAAAGAATTTTTCATCAGAACAAATTTTTGTCTCTCTTTTACATTTCAAGAGTTAATAGTTTTGAACGTTTTACACTTTAAAATGCTGATTGACTATCATTAAAAGTATGTATCTCATATAACTTATCACTATATGGATTGGTGTTCATATCAAAATATTATTCGATTATAACGAACTTTTTTTTGGAGGGGTCTAAAAATCACATATTTAAAAATACAGTAACGTTATCACGGATGATTTGGAAAGAAAATGAAACTAGATTGAAATTTCTGAAACATAATTTAAAAGTAGAACTATTTTTCGACTTTCTAGAAAAAATACCAATTATTCGTTTAAAAAACAGTTACAACACCCGATTAACTACTGTTTGTAAAACTTCTCTTATCACTTATGTTAATATTGATTGCGGTTCATGGCATCATTATTAATCAATTTTAACAAACTCTTTCTATTCTTTTAAACATACTACAGTGAAACCTGTGTAAGTTGACCACTTGCAGTGCACTACTTTAGTGGTCAGCTTAAACAGGTGGTCAACTCACAGAGGTTCATTTATATGGTAATTGCCAATTCCCTGCCTGATAAAAGCGGTCAACTTAGACAGGTGATCAACCTTCACAGGTTTTACTGTATACGCATAAAAAAACTGTTACTTCCTTTCCCCGCCAACATACTTTGGAAAATTCTCTCATTTTATAGGGTTAAAAATTACGTATTGAAAAACACAGCGGTCTGTTAAGAAATGAATTGCAGGGTTAGGTGTGGGTCATGTGTCAGAGCTAGGTGATGGGTCAAAAAAAGGGAGGGGGGAATAATAAAACAATATTTAATGGCAATGGACACGAACTTTTCTGCATAATCCACAAATCCACTAATATTTTTTCTGGAATCAGAACCGATTTCTTAAATCCGACCTGATAGATTTACGTCCCTGCTTATAGAGTTAGTTTTCAACAGCTGTTGTCAAATAAGTCCAAAGACAGCCTTGTTCCAACTAAGCATTCCGTCGAATTTGGAAAGGAAAACTCTTAGTCATTATGTGCCAAATCCTGACTTTATGGGAGGGGCTCCAAAGTTCTTATTTGAACTTTTTCTGCAATTCTTACGTTTAGCGAGCAATATTCAGCCTGCGTTTTCAGGATTTAGTAGCAATAACTGTTCTCCTAAACGCTTTTGGCGTTGTTCGAAAACCCCTGAACGGCAACCAGAGCCATTTGTTTTCACTTAGGAGAATGTATTCCATCTGCTATAGTCATTTTCCCAGGCTGGTATTTCTGCTCGTAACCCTCTCCCCCTTTTTTTTTTGGATCCATCCTCGAACCAAACTAGCTTGAAAATTTTATCAGTTCTGTCGGCTTAAGTTAACATTTATTTTTGGAATTTAGAAAACATTGTGATATAAACCCACTTGCATATTCTGGTAAATTAATATTTAAATTTACTTTTGTGTCATAAATGGGTTATTACAAATTATTCGAAATTAAAAAATAATCAGTGAAATATTTCAATGTTACTCAATGCTACTTCATGGCAATTTCTGCATTAAACACATACATGTTTTTTTTTTTTTTTCGAAAGGTTTCTGCTTAAAAATACAGGGTTCGGTAACAAAACCCATTTCATGAGTCAGAATATATATATTTTTTTAATTTTGTAGGTACACATCTAAAGTTTTGTTTCACACAGTTTTGAACATTTCATCAAGTAGGTGACGTCCCCCATCGTCCATACACTAAGTAAGCCGATTTCCGGTGTTTCTCCTGACTCCTACTAGCATAACAGCTGGTTATTTTGCCAATTTCTGGCCGGATGTTGACTTTCAAGTCTTGTAGGGTCTGTGGACGGTTGGCATAAATTTGGGATTTCAAATCCCCGGAAAAAATCACGTGGTGGCAAATCGGAGAAGTTGGCTGGGCCCTACAAATCGCCTCATGTTAAGATAAGGCGCACCGGAAAGTGTTCCCTACAAAGCCCTATTGATACCTTTGAAGTGTGAGCCGTTCTCCATCCTGTTGGAACCAAATGAGAACTAATTTATCAAAAGGGAACATATCCATTTTCCAAAAATGTTCAGGAGGTGAGAAAAACGAATTAGGGTAAGAGCAAAAGAGTTTTATCAACTTTTCTGGGTACAAAATTGAGCACAAAAAACACAGCAAATCATGACCCAGAGTAAGAAATGTTTGTGTAAAAATACAAGGATATATCGCCATCTTAATTTTGGATTTGTGCCCTTTTGAACGAAAACCTGAATGTTGAAAATTCCAATTTCACCAAAACTTTAATATTTCACCTTCTCATATTCTCTTATCGAAGTACGTGAACCTCAAAGTAGTGGATTAAAATAGAGGATTTTGGACATGTGTTCCTTTGGATATAAAAGTCTTCGCACTACAGATTCTTTCAGGATATGCCCCTTTTGTTCAAAATAAAACGTGTAGAGGACGGATTTGTTAACTTGTGATCAAAAAGCTACAATTTACCCTTAAATAAAAGAGGGTTTTCCACGTTTGGACTTCTTGAGAGGAAGTGATTTGATAAAGGTCATGTGAAAGGTTTAGAAAATATCATAAAATGAATTTTAAAAAAAAGTGGATGTATTTCCTTTTGATAAATTGCTCCTCAAATGTTTTTCAAGTCGCTCATGAAATAATGAAAAAAAAAACGAACTTTTCCGTATACACACAGTGGGACGGGGAATGGGGGGGGGCGTCACCTACCTGATATGATTTTCAAAACTATGTATAACGTGAAGTACACTGCAAGTTCACTCAATTCCAGTCGAGAATTCCAGCTGGTGGTGTATTTCATGTATTTCTGCCTTAGCCCCGGCTATAGGGCGGTAACTTACTGAATATGTATAACATTTTGAGACCGGTTCTTACAATGTTAAAAAATACTGTGATTTATAAAATGGGGTTTATTGTGTTCTGAAATAAAAAAAGCTGTTGTCGCATCATAGCAACAGTGGGATCTGAGCAAACATCTTACGGCTGCTCTGAGGCGACGTTATGTTGTTGAACCCTGTATAAATCGAAACTGATAGCTCTGGCATAAAGAGCAGTACTGTGTTGTGCAAAGTAAAAAAATATAAATAAATTACTTCATTACGCTTTTTTTTAAAGCCAGTGTACAGACTTGAGTGTGAGGTGGTTGGGCATTAATGTCAAAAAGTCGAAATATAGCTTCTGCCTGTCAATCGAGCAACAGTTCGAATTTAACCATGCTCAATTCTAGATATGGATTGTCGGAAAACGTGTGCAACTTGACGTTTGAAAAGCAATTAAAGAATTTAATTTTAAACATCAAAATCAATTTCTAAGTGATAATTCCATTTAGATTAAAATACATAATCTGCATTTTTCCATTGTCTTCTCTCTTTTTTTTAAATTTATGCATTAATTTTAGTGTCGTATCTGTTTCTGTATTACCAAAATAAAAAAAAAGATTCTTTCACTTCATAAAAGGGATAGTTAATCCCTTTCCGGTATTAGTTTCCTATTTCCTTTAACCATTTTCACAGATTTTCATCATTTCTATTACTCACACAAAATACATATTCGATATCTCGATAAAAAGTTACATTTGAGTGATACTATTTTGTTATTTGTTACAATTTCCAAGATGATTTCATCAAAATAGGTGGTGCATTTGATAATTGTGTGATAGTGTTTTGTATTTGTTACATTTTCAAAAATAATTTCACTAAAACATGTGTTGTATTTGATAATTGTGTAAACTATTTTGTAATCAGTGTTGTGTCTGACAATTTTTATGTGTTGACATTTTGATATTTCAAAAAAGAGATGATTGCGTCATATTTTAGATAATTTGTATGTAAGTTGTCCATCGTATTTTTCTTGAGAAATGTGTACGTTATTTGTCTGTTTATTTTCTTTAATTTAGACTGTTAACAATTTTTTAATTCCAATCTTTTACTCATAGAATACAACTTGCAAATTAGTAAACAGTGCAACGCGTCATAGTTAATTTAGTGATAAGTGTCCACTGCATCTAATGTTATTCACATCCTTTTGTTTAAACATTTACAGATGCTTTCAGTATGATAGTTATTAAGTGTGCAATAGTAAGTTTGAATTCCCTAAAATACCTTCATTTTACATTCTTCATGACATAGAGTTTTTTCAGCGACTTTCATTGGTCATTAAAAAGTTAACTATGACCATGTAGAGACGACTAAAAGCATTAATGCATTTTTGTGCTATCTATTGTATAATATTCGGTATTATGTATTGCAAACTTGCAAATTAATTTCAAATGATTAGGGAAAAAGTTGGAGAGCTGTATTTATACCGGAATAAAATGTGATTTTTTTAAAAGCTTATCATGCAGCTTTAGAGTATTGCTTAATTCTAATCTGATGCATCTACTGGACAAGCTAGAAAAAGTTTTTCACATTTTATTCCGGCACAGCTGAAAAAATCTTTCTTGGTAAGGCATAAATTTCCAGTGAAAATTATATATACGTGTTTCGGATGAACTAGAATCGTTTTCTCCAGGGAAGAAAAATCGAGCTATGCTGCAATAAAATCCTACAGCTATGGTTTTCATGGTAGCTGTTGCGTCCTTACCCAATAAAAGATTTTATTGCAATGTAGAAACACTATTATTCCATTTTTTTTTTTTAGCAAACGTGCCTTACCACGATAGGTTCCTTCACTTGTGTGAATGATTAACGTGTTGAATGTCGGAGAAATAATGTTGATTTGCAAGTTTTTGCGTCATAACGTTGTTACGTTAGGATTCCCAGTTCACGAAGAGAAACGTTTAAAACTTTTTAACGTCTGGAATAAAATAAAAAAAAAACAACATAAATCAAGCACAAATTTTTAAGAAAATGCTGCAATTAGCTATTTAAAGTGTGCAATGGAGCCCCACAGTGCATCAGTGCAAAAAGTGTTCACACTTGAAGAAAGTCCGGAATTCAAACACAATTCTCTTGTTGATGTGTTGAGCCCTTTTCGCTCTGGTGAAGGGGTCCCATTCTAGCCTTGAAATACTAGTTGTTTGTAGCATTTTCTTGACAATCTATGCCTTATTTTTGCCCTTTTTAAAAAATTATTTTTAATTTAGCTATTAACATCTGGTTCGCTTTGTTAATATTTATAAAAAAAACTTTTTTAAAAATTTCAGGATTTGAGTTTTCAAGTGCGTATACGAAAGCATGAATTTTTTTTTTTTGGAAATTGAAAATATCATAAACTTACTATTGTAACCACCATGAGCGTAGCCAGAATTCCCGTTAGGGAGGGGCAAGCATAGACGCAACAAGATAAAGGTTTTTAGTTGCCCCTCCCCCTCCTAGTACGAACCTCGGAAATTGCTTGAAACTCTAGTTCTCCTCTCCCCCCAAAATAGCATGCTATGCTATTTTTGGTCAAATGAGTGCAGAAAATGTGGTAGTGTGGCTCTCCCCCAAAATTTTTTTGAAATTGAAGTACTAAAACTGCAATTTTAAATTATTTTTGGTGACATTTGAAAAGAGCGAGGGAAACAGAGGTTCTCTTCTAAGAAGGGGCAGTTGCCCCGCCCTGTCCCCCTCTGGCTACGCGCAAGGTATCCACTACTAATATGTTTCATACGTTAAACAATGTTTATTTTCTACTTAGTGGAAGCTGTTAGGTTTCACTGGGCATTACTTTTAAACACATCGTCCATACAAATGCATTTAAAACATGAACTAAAATGGTAATTTTTAAGAATAGTACGTAGAGGTAAATGCCCTATATAAAGTCTATTTTAGATATGTATGTAGAATTCCTATCTAGTCGCCTATATTTTTGAAAGTAGATCTACTGGTATTGAATTATGTGTCAAGGAGAAAAGATGGAATTGTTTTGCGCTGCAATTTTGTGTATGTGTCAAAGAAGAAGTTACTTTTCAATTTAGCAATAAATTCACTTGTTATAAATAATGTTGTGTTCTGTGTAAAATATCGCTGGCTTCAGACACAAGAAAAATGTCCATTCACTTCGGTTTTACGCCTGCGCTCTTTGCGCAAAGATGAATATTGAAACCAGTGTGCAGCCGCTAAGCTCAAACGACAGACATTTTGTTGCTGTTCCTCGTAGTCTGAAGCCAGGGTTCAAATAGTCTGTTTGAAGGATTTGAACGTCTATTAAAATAAAAGTTGTATGTGCAAATAAATTTCATGAAATTTGGAAATGAAAATAATTCCGCTCCTTAGTAAATGATTAAGTTTTGTTGTGTTCTGTGTTAAAATATATGAGCGTTATCTAATTCTAAATGCAAATAATGCGTCAACTCATTTGACAATGAGATTCTTCCAAAAACTTCCGAAATTGAAGTAGTAATACTTGATCAGAGATGTGTATAATTATGATTGTATTGAAAGTTAAATTTGTGATGAAATGGAGTATAAAAAAGTCAATATGTTATTGTATTATCCTCAATTTCAGAGCTAAATTTATTTCCATGTTAATGTAGCATTTTTAATGCGTTTTTATTTGCACGTGCCTTGTGTATTTTAATTAAAATCGAAATTACTGGTTATTTTTATGAAACTCCTACATATTTTTCAGAAACATGAGTTAATTATTTCAATTCTTTAACTACAATTTGCAGTGACAAAGTTTCTCATAATTTTATTTGTATTATTATTAAACTTTAACATGCTTTCAACGGAGCAACTTATGTAAATGTAAGCTGAATTACATTCGCACAAATGTGCATTTATCAGACATTTTAAATACTAACTTTTCCTTTTAATTGTCTAATCTCAATCAGAGACCGATATTAGTTTGGGTACGACAAAACTCCTCGAAGTGACTGTTCACATATGATAGAACTTAGAAAGAGCATATTTACAAGTAATAACGGCGAAAAAATAGAGAAAAAACGGAGGTTTGAAGTAGAAATTTTAAGATATGAGACAGTTATGTGAATTCAAGGAATATAGATAACTTTTTACTTTAGAGTTTGAGTCAATTGCTAAATCCTTATTTAAATTTGGAACTGTTGCAAGTTAAACAAATACTTTTAAAAAAATTCAAAAAAAAAAACTTTTCTATTTAAGTTTTTCTGTTTAGATTTCCGGGGGGGGGAGTGAAAAAGCGTAAAGCCTTTTTTTTACAACTTAAAAATGTAATAAATCTCTAAAAATGGCTATATTCAATGATCATGCTTGCTCTGTAGTTATAATCGACACATCCTTCTAAGGGGCTGCCCATAAATGATGTCCCACTTTTTTTTTTCAACATATTTGAAACCTCCTCCTCTTTGTCACAAAGTGTGACACTTTCCCCTCCCTTGTCACACGTCACGCTGATTTTCATAAGAATATTGTTGTAAAGAACAATTGTGATATCACAACCCCTCCATCCCCCTTGTCACGAACTGTCACAATTTCCCGACTCTTCTCCCTCTCAAAGCGAAACATCATTTGCGGACGACCCCTAATCACTAGTTTTGAAACACAATCCATAGTTAGAAGGAAATGTAGGTATTACTTATTTTTTGCTTGAAATTTAAATTTTTCACAAAGGTAGAATTGTTTTTTTTTTAGAAATAAAAATGAAATAACTATCTATTATCACAAATTATTGAATTATTTCGGAAGCATTAAAGATGTTTTCTAGCTTTAATATCTCTGTTATCTCCTTTTTTTCCTCCATATTATTGCATGTATTCAATGACGGAAAAAAACAATAAGATTGCATTTCTATCACCTAAATCTCTTGTATGATATTTTCGAAGAGATCAAAACACTTTTCGCAAAAAATTTCTACAAATGTAATAATTAATATAGTAGATGGAACTACAATAGTAATTATTCTTGCTTAGCAACTGATAAAGACGTAAACTGTTTACTCTTTTTTAATTAGGTATTAGTTGTCGATGATTAGTTTTCAATTGAGGCAGTGAGAAGCAAAGGGATGCAAGTGCCAAAATTAAAAAATTTGGAGGTAACCAGTACAAATGGTAGGTGAATAACTCCTCTATTTTGGGACAAGAGATAGTACTAGTAGCCCTGGTAGATGCTGCTATACATCGTTTTTTACATAAACGTATCACTCAAAGCCTTCCTGTGACTTTTACCTTTTACGCGTTTTACTCAAAACTTGAAAATTTCCACTCCACTTACATCCCTTTGCCTCTCACTGCTTCCATTGCTTAAAAAAGTTAAGCATGCAGCCTAAACAATTAGAAGGGCTCTTTGTGAAATTTTTACTTCGGTTTTCTGATTTCAACTTTCCGCACAAAGGTAAACATCTTATTTACACTTCCGTTGTTTAGAAATACAGGTTTTATTTCACAACAAATACTACATTCGTGTCAATTGAACTTAAAATTACAATTAGTATTGAAGAATAGAAATACAGTTTAGTTCGCACACAGTGAGAATTATGTAGGAGTATTTTATATGTACTTTTCCGTTAAAGGTACGTCACTTGGTTTAGAGACCTGTTTACTTTCTACCTTGGCGACAACAGAAAATTTGTTAATTGACGATGTCTACAAGTATATGGCAACCCTAGAATTTAGAAATTGAAGCTACAATAGCGATAAGTAAATTAAACTCGCCAAAAACTAAAAATGCATTAAGTGACGTACTTTTAACGGAAAGTACTATTTTTTGTTGCAATTTGTGATGATGTACTGTTTTGTACTTAACAACGAAAGATTTCCGAATGCAATAACGAAGGAGTTTGAAAGTAGTTGAGAGTTTTTGTACAAATGTGCTTCATGGTATGTTATGTTCTAGTTGTGCACAAATAAAAAGTCTTGTTTTGTTACTTTGCTTCGTATTTATTTCAAAATTTTCATGTCATTTATGAAAATGTCCTTTTTGAAACAGAGTAGAGATAGTTTTTGCGCCTGCTAGTAGTATTTTAGAATGCGTTAGATTTGTGGTGTTTCGATTTTAATTAAGTGATATTTACTTTTTACGAACAATTTAAATTGTAAAAATATCGGTTTTTACTAGGCGTAAACTCTGAAAATAGTTTCCTAAAAACACAGCACTTATAATTATTTAGTAGAACACCTATGTTGAATTTTCTGCACAGCTAACCAAAATATGCAACAAAAGTTTTGTACACAATATAAGCACAGGTGACTGTCAGCTGCAAGTATGTGCAATAGCTTATTTTGGAAACAAAAATGAGTTATTAATCTTCGAAACATACCTTAATTGTTTTTGAACTATTTGTAAAAATCAATAATTGCTAACGCTACAAAATAATTAGATATTGAGATTGCCACATTGATAAAACAAAAATTATTTTTTTCTTTACTGTTTCTCTCTTTTGAAAAATAGAACGTAGAGATATTCAAATAAAAATATAAAAAATATTAATAATATTAATAAAAATAATAATAAATCTCAGAATAACAAAACACACACATCCTTCTTTTCTTTAATTTCCTCTCCATCAAACTAATAACAACAATCACTAGCTAACCCTTGCACATGACAGCCAGTATTTTAAAAACCTGATATTTTGACGGCGATTTTTCGAAAAACAGTAACAATGAGATTCTTTGTTTGTTTGTCACCGCTAATGGAGTTTACGCTTCTCTTTTGTTAAAATATTTTTAAAAAGGTAAACTGCGGTTTATTGTGTTAAAATTAATGTTTTGTTTCCTGATTTTAACAACAACAAAATTGTAGCTCAGCAGAATCCTGCAATGAGTTTATATTACATATTAATGAAAACTTGGTTTAGAATTCTGCTGAAGAAAATAAAAACATTCAAATGATCATTTTCGGCCCGGATTTGAAATCCCGCCCTTAGCACGACATTCTATCCAAACGAGTCAATGTGTCTTCATTTTCAGATGCTATTCAATCAAGTACATGTAATAAAAAACAGAAAAAGAACTTTTTTTTGGCAAAAAAAATTATGAAATATTAAATCAGTTATAAAGCAACGCGTAGTAAAGCAACAAAATAAGTTGAAATTTAAGCGTCTATTTTGTTAAAATATTTTTAAAAAGTTAAACTGTTATTTACCGTGTTAAAATCAATGTTTTATTTCCTGATTTTTAAAACTACAGAACTACAGCTCAGAATTCTGCAATGAGTTTTTGTTACATATTAATGGAAACTTTTACTATAATTCTGATGAAGAAAAAAAAGAAAACATTGAAACGATTTTTTTCGGCCCTGATTCGAACTCGGGTCCTTCCCGTTATTAACACAACGCGCCATCCAACCGAGCTAATGTGTCTATATTTTCGGAAGCTACTCATTGAAGTATTTTGCAATAAAAAGAAAAAAAAAACAGAAAAAAAAAAGTTTTTTGACAGATTTAAAAAAAAAAGTTTTAGATCGCGAGTCTATTTTTCGTCATTAGCCGGCACGATAAGCTCTAAAGTAAGGAGAAGATCATGGAACTTGGTTAAAGACTAAGAATGATCTCGCGTAGAAGCAGAAAACAGGCTAGATAAATAATGTATTAGATGTTTGCATAGTAGGTAAAAAGGTAAGTATTTTCACATCTATGGTTAATATAAAATTTTAGTAATTTGAAGTTATATACACTATATAACCTATGGACAATTTCAAAAATTCACATTTTAAAGAATTTCTCGAGAAATAAGAGACCAATTGTTCCATAGCTTTTGTCTCATAACAGGTATGCTTCAGCTGAAATTTTTCAATAAAAATTAACTATACATTTAGGGGATCAGCAACAAATTGAAGAAACCAGTAAATATTTTTGATTATCGTTCCTCATAAATAGCTGGGAATGACCGGTAAATTTCAGAAGTTAGTTTATTTATTATGTACAATAATTTAATAGATTTTCGTAAAAGTGTCATACATATTCACGAAGATAGAAGCATTTCTTTCAAAAATATCAATTTAGTTCGCATGTTTTTATCTCATTCGGTCTCAGCTTGAGATGAGGAGCCACTCTGACTTGGATTGCCTATGTAACATCAGCTGAAAGTTTTTGTTTACTAAAGAGTAAAATCTCAAAAACAGGATTTTGCTCAATGGTATACAAATTTTCAATTAGCATTAAATAGAACAACATTCAGAGTATTTTATTTTACCACCTTTCACAACTATATTTACAATTTACTTAGACTTTCAGGGAGATCTGTATGTGATCTCCCTTGTTTACCATTACTTGCTCTTGAAAGCAGCTTTCCATCCCAGTCACGTTATAAGTAGCAGAACCATTATTATTTTGTTTGGGTGGAATATTCAATCTATAAGCTAAATTATCTCCTCAGTGTACTCTCAGATACATCTATAGCACGGGTTAAGCACTGGAACGAATGTAGTGATGCAGTAATGCCATGTCTCACTGTTGTGATAATCTCTGGTGTCCGATGGCTGATAGGACACCACTAGATATCTATTTTAACACTGGAGAGCTCTGTTGGAAATTCCACTCCCAAAATAGTTCCTTACCCAGAGCAATATGGTTTTTCAGCTTAAAACTCCTTGGTGCCGACATTCACCAAAGCAATTTCAAAACTCATTAAGCATCAAATAACAGAATCGTCTTGTTTGAGGAAGATCTGCACAAAAGCACGATCACTCTCAGACATGTTGCTAACAGAAATAGCAAGGTCTGTGCTCAGGGGCGGAAATAGGGGGAAGGTCATGGGTGTCATGGCCCCCCTAAACCTTGAGCACTATTATGCGTCCTAATTGTGTTCAGTTTATGAATAAAATGTAAACGATTGTAGTAATCATTTTAATTCCTTTTTAATTTCAAAAGTAACCATTTGAAATACTATTTCGTTTCACTGCTTATGAAATTAATTAGAAACGTTTTTGCCCTATTAGGTGCTTTTTATAAAAACCCAAGCAGTTTCAGAAATTTTTCACACTCAAAAACGCAGGGAAAGGGGTGGGGGATCATTCCTCAGCCTAACCCTTCCCCCCTAAAATGGTAGTCAGTATCCGCCTCTGTCTGTGCTACTTATGGGTTTAGAACTCGGTTGCTAGCAGAAAGTGGGTAATCCGTTGTGTCACCTTCAGTACTTGGTTCATCAAATTTTTTATCACTGTCGATAAAGAAAAAATATTTTTTGCTTATATTTTCGTTTAAACAACGTCTAGACAACGTCTTTTTCTTACTTTGTGTTTCGTGAATACATTTTCTTATTTCGTAGGCAATGTGAACTAAATTTACGCTTATCTGACAATCGCAAGAAGCAAATATTTAAACAAGTAAAATTGGGACTTGATTATGATGCCCTAGAAACCACCAACTTGATTTGTAGTTGTCTGTACCAGGATAGAGTTTGCAAAGTTCTAGTGAAGTTGTCGTTTACCAAATAAATGCAAACCTAACCTTAATAAATTGCTGAAGGAGAAAACTTCGCCAAAAAGATTTTTTTAAATTTTGATTTTAAATGCGGAAAAGGTATTGAACTCAATCTTCAACAACGCATGCCTCGTGTTTCTACGCCAGTTTCATTCACGTTTATCGTAAACAGCATACAACCTAATTTATATGTTTTTTTTTATTTGGCATCATCTTCACAGAAAATGTAACATGTAAACTTTACTATTTGTACTGAAAGAATGTTGACACTTGCTGGCATTTTTTCAGGGGAAATTGCATTGAAAAGACGTGGTTTGTTTAAAAGTTTTTCTTCAGTTGTTCCGCTAAATTGGCTGTGTGCCTACACATGCTTTCATTCAAAGCGTAACACAGTATAGGAGAGGAAGGAAAAGATGGTTATCACTGTTTCTGTGAGAGGGGTAAGTAAATAGTTGTACGTTTAAATGTACAAGTAAATTGACAAATGGGTGATAATTTGGCGTCATTTTAATACATTCCTCACAGTAAGAGAAAAATATTTTCCCCTCTTTTTTAAGTAACTTTAAATAAAAACAATTATTATTTTTTTTTCGGTGATGGACACTGTGTGTGTGCGTACAGTGCTTGTGACATAACTAGGCCGCACACACAGTCAACGTACGACATACACGTATCTTCAACGTACAAGATAGTGTAACCCATTTTTAAAGTAACTTTAAATGAAACTAATAAACGTATTGTTGGTGGACACGTTAAATGTGTGTGTGTAGGATGTGTGACAAGATTACCAGTCTCTGTACACAGGCAACAGGCCCGTGTCCAGATTTTCATAAAGGGAGGGGTTTTAATCTTGCTTGAGGGGGGGGGGAATTCAATCCCTCACAACCTTTATTAGTTTTACTACAAATTATCGATCCCAGTATGGCGTTTATGCACCTGTAAGTTCTGCTGTAACCTCCCCCCACCCCCTCTTCCCCTAGAAGAATAATTCTGGCTGCTCAAGTGACCAAAGTATTCCTTCATTTTACAGGTTCACTTTTATCAAACCTTGTTCGTTTCTTTTTAATTAAATCTGTTAACTATGCAGTTTATTGCAACAAGTATTAAAAACTCTTCACGAATTAATTTTATGTAAGAGAATGTATATCAGATTTTATGTTCTAAAATAATGCTTAGAACGAGCCTAGTGTAGATGCAAATTACATTACTAAACACTATCACTAATACATCTTCATAGCTGCAACACATGCCAAATTCATCATTACCTCCTTACAATAAGCAATATTAATGCTTTGTATTGGTTGATAATTCAACGGTTCTACCACCACAGTTTTTCCAAAATATTATTTCAGTCGGTAAAGCTTTAACAGCTGTAAATTACATAACATTTGAATGTTATGCAACATTTTTTAAGTTATAAGAGAAAGAAATGCAAGCGTTTAGGTCCAACTGAGTTGAATTAGAGGGGGGAAAAATACAGAATTACTGAGTTAAAATTACAGAAGAACTTCAGAGAGAAAGGGGGGGGGGGGACGTTAAACGCAGGCTTTCACATTAAAGTTAATTTAAGTCGATCGTTTTCTTCATTTGACATACGTTTTTTTTTTCAATGGGAGGGGTTTAACCCCTAAAACCCTCCCCTTGGACACGGCTCTGACAGGCAACGTACTTCAACTTAAAAGATAATGTAAAACATTTTAAAATGTAACTTTAAATTAAGACAATACATTTATTGGTGGTAGATGCGTCGTGCATGCAGGGATTATGACAAGACTACCAGCCCATATACACAGTAACATATACACAGACAGCGTACTTCAACGTACGATATAATGTAATTCATTTTTAAAAGTAACTATAAATGAAGACAATAAATTTATTAGTAGATGATATGTTGCGCTAACGGAGCCCAAGACAAGTTTACTAGTCCCTGTAAACATGCAACGTACTTCAAAGTACGATATAATGTTACTCGTTTTTAAAGTAACTTTAAGTGAAGACAAATTTATTGGTGGCTAAAACGTTGTGCGTGCAATGCCCGTGACAAGATTTTACTACACATTACAAGATTTGCGAACTTTCATGTTGTACAGATCTGATCTGCTACTAGATTTCCTAGAAAGGTTTTACTCTGGGTGTCGTACCACGAGTTACGAGTTCAAACATTTCACAACCTCCGTTGCACAAAACAACAGCAGGACTAAAACCAGGGATGCTTTGGTTTCGGGTTACCAAGTAGGGTGGCAACAGCTGGATTCAGAGTCCTGTGCTTTCTAACTTCCTACTTGCACTATCATTCAAATCATGAATATCAAATAAACGCATTATTATTTTCATAGAAATGAAGATTATACTAAATTTATGAAAACAAAACAAAAGCAAGAAATTGTAACCGTCAATAGTTAATTTTAATTAAAAGTAGGATTGAAAATGGAGAGGTTAAAGTCACAAAAGTGACTAAAATGAGTTCCAGTATTAAACATTTCTATTTCAATTTATTGATTGTTCGACTGAAATGAAAATATGATCGAGTTGGAAGTATGTCAAAAAATAATAAGTTCTTTTACTTTTTTGTTTTTTTTTTTTTAATTTTACTTTTTTTTACTTTGATTTAATTTTCATTTCAGCCGAAAAATCAATAAATTGAGGCAGAAATATGAGGTAGAAATATGGAAATACTTGGTCACTTTCCTAGTCAAAGCCGATTTCAAGTAAATGCATTCTTTAATTTTTAATAAGTTAAACGAAAGAAAGAAAAAAAAGTTTGTAAAACGCTCTCATCAAAATCGAAATTTCAACCTGACGCTGATTTGCTGGACTGACAAAGAACTTGAACAGACAATTTGCAGGAGCTATTGAAAATCTTTGAACTCATCGAAATGGTTTAAATTCAAAGAAAAACGTTTTGTGGCCATTCTTTGTGGCTTTTTTTTCTTCTCAGTCCTCTTGTCATCAGTAAAACGGAGGCAAAAACGTGGCAAACGATGCTTGGTATTGATTAAAGTTTTGATTAGAAGAAGACAGGAGTAATTACAAAAAAAATAGAGAAACTTCTAAAAACAATTTTTTACCAGCTTACTCTAGGGTGATAAAGAATAGTTTGAATAAACTGGAATTTTATTTAAAAATTTATAAAAATAACAAAAAAAAAAATCTTTTTCTTTAATACTCCACAACTTTATACTAAAAAAAATCTTTAAGAAGCTAGTCAAAACACCGTTTTTTAAACAATTTCTAATATAAATTTTAGTTTGTGACTTCAAAGCAAAAAAATCTAATGTAAATTTTAAGATAGGTCAGAAAACGATGGCTTGTAGAATTTTTGATCTCTTCATTTCTTTCCCACTTTCTGCTAAAGTTTTATATGCGTTTTTTCTTTCTTTTTTATATTATTAAATAGTTGAATGTAAGTTTTCAAAAGTTTATATTACTTGAAGTGACAGCACGCCCACAGTGAGGGATGAACATTAGGTTAGCCATTCGATTATATATAAAGGGTGCGAAAACGTAGCTCATTAAGAAGAGATAAAGTAGTGAGAGTGAGAAGACCTTCATTCGTAAAACCAAGAACCCCCAGTCACTTGATGGATTTTAAAGCAAAGCATTGGAAGAAATCAGGTTTCTTTGACTTGTTTCAGGCAAAACGTTTCAACCATTCGTCGTTGTTGAGTCACGTGACTTGGGATCCTTGGGTCAGCTTTAGCTAAGCCAATGATTGGACACTTGCTCCCTCCATTTTAAATCCTGCTCTAAGACAAAACTACTTTTGCAAATTTCAATATCAGAAAAACCCATGGAAAAGAGCCTCAGGCCCCCTCGTTGTGCCAGAATATTATGCTTCTCCTTCGCAACTTGTGGCTCACATTTCAAAAATGAACCTCTACAAAATCAGATGCTCCATCCCCTCTCTAGTGCTCACTGTTAAAAATTCAGGACGATTTTCTGGTAATTGATACTGTAAAATGGAGGATTTAACACATCGCTGGTTTTTACGGTAATTTATACCGAAAAAAAAGCGATCTCAGCTCCAATTGGTTTTTGTGGCCTACCGAGGAAACCGTAAAATTTTACAGTAACATTTGATTTTTACGGTAATTGTTACTGGCAACATGGATGCCAGTAACAATTACCGTAAATTTTACGGAAAATTTTTAACAGTTTACGTATTTCTCAAAAATTTCAAATGAAGAGTACCTGGAGTCGGAGAAAATCAGGCACAGCGAGACAAAGCGATTTTTTTTATTTTTTATTATTTTTATTTATTTATTTTTTTTTCGGTTTGTTATAATCTATGGATTGCGCTAGGTACCCCTGAACCTGCAGCAGTCAGGTGGATTATAGGATATGAAGATGCTACCTCTGTTTTCATCCAATGGTCGTTATTTTTCCGAATTAAGGTAAGCTATGTTTGTTTTTTGACTCTCGCATACATTGATTTATAACCTTTTATTTTACGAATAAAAATTAACCAGTTGATCAAATTAAATTTTCTACGTTTGTGTCTAATTATCATTCAAAGCAGGCTTTAAACAAATTGCTTAAAATGAAGCATTAGAAGAAAAAGGCGGAGTGATGTATAGTGAGATAATCGTAGTTGGGGCTCACTGTGCATCAGCCTACATTCTGATTCGAAAGGTATATTTTTAATTTTATTCTAAGATCCAAAAATTGAAATTGCTGTTTGTTTACTTTACAGGTGTTTTTACCTTACGAAAAATGCAAAATAGATCGCGTAAGACGAAAATAGGGACATTTTCTGCCGACTCAACGAGAAATTCTTCTGTAACTAACCATTTGATTACAAGTGACGCCTCTCATAAAAAAGATCACAAAAATCAGTCACGGATTGGTTAAAGTGATACAAAAAGGACTTCATGCTCTGGTTTCGTGTCGGGTGTTTTCTTCGGTATTTACAACTTTAGAGGATATCCAACGGACAAAGAAAGAAAATGTAGATCAATGAAGAAATAATGTATGAAAAGAAAAAGTAGCATTTGCAACTGATACTCGTGAAAAACACATTTTAGAAGAAAAAAAAGCAGAAAACTAGAAAAATATTTGAAAAATGTCGAAAAAAAAACTTAAGCTTGAGATGACACAACTGACTAGGATGAAAAAACTAAATGTTGTGATAACACTACGCGGCAGAAAAAAAAAAAAAAAAAAAAACCTTTAATATACTTCTGACACTGTTCTTGCTGATTCTTATGTAAAATGACAGCCTAAATACAAATATGACCACCCTTTTCCCTTATCACGTCCCATGTTTTGAAAATAGCGCCTCCTCCCCCCCCTTTTTTTTTGACAGTTTCCGAGCCATTATGTTTATTTGGAGGGAGAGCTAGCATTATATCAACCACTGACATTATTTTGAGGAGCTAGAGAGGTGCAAAGTTTAAAAGCATGAACATTTGGAGCAAGTTGTAAGATTTAAGGGGGTATACTCCTCTTAAAATTTAAAAAAAAAAAACATCAAAAATCGATCTTTTTTTTTTTCTAGGGGTTAGTTTCACAATTTATTCACTTTTTTTTTTTTTTTTGGCATAAAACCAGAGTGTAGATTTCACTCCTATGTTCTCCATGTCCAAAATTTTTGTCTTCTAAATTAAGCACTTCAAAACCTGTTGCTTTTCAATCCAGTTTTAGTTTTACCGACAAATTTACCCTACCTTCATTACATTTCCTTTTAACTTTCGGCGATCTTTGTGTTTCTAATTTTATCATTTTTGTGTACTCTGAGTTATTTCTCTCTCAATTTTTATCTTTTCCTTAACAGCATTTTAGATTCTTTGCTATCTTAGTTCACCTTAAACAGGTGGCATTCGTGTACATGGCCTCAAAAACTGTTGCTACCTTTTTTTCAGGCTGGCAGAGCATTTCGAAGTGTTTCCGCATAGACTAATAGAAGCAAGCCGGATTTTATACCCAACACAACCCAGAAAATTACCTCAAAGTTCAATTCAACTTTTAAAAAAAGTATAATCGAAAGGTAAGTGATATTATTTTAAAAAGTTTTCTGCCTTTAAAAAAGAAGTTTAATAAACATATTTTCCTTTGAAAGTTCTGCTTATTTCGGCCATGAGCAAACAAGTTTTTCAACCTACATATTTTTTTGTCGGGAATCTCAATTGCGGTGCATTTTAGATGATTATTCAAGTAAAACTAGTTGCTTCCGTTGAAAGAATCAAATTATTAACATTCCATCTACTTATACAATACCTTTTTGTTTGGATGGAATTAGGTAGAACTCTCAGGCTCAATTTTACCAGAAGAATTTGGAGCAGTAATGACCTTTTGGGAGAAAAATACAAAACTTTACTATTAGAATTTCGGAAAATGCTCCATTACTATGCTATTACCTTAAATGTACTATTTTTCATCAAAATGAATGCTTTGCTACGCGTTTTTTTTTTTTTTTTTTTTTTTTTTTGGAGCTAGTTTCAGAAACTTATATAGGAGGAACTTCATTAACTATATATTTATGTGTTTACAGCTGTTACCGAGACGGGTCGTACAAAAGCTTTGCGTATTTTTCGCTGAACAATGATTCCAATCATGTTTTGTGATGAGATCCAAATTTCGCAAAACAGCAATATCTTCTGAAAATAAATTGCTCTGTGATTTAGATGCATTAAAATTTTCGATAAAAATGAACTTGGAGGTATTTTTTAATTCAGAATAACAAAAAAATATGGTAGATCAGGGAAAATATAGAGCATCGAAATTCCATTTATTTCAAAGATACTATCTCCTTACATAATAAATTTCATGGTAGTCCAAAAAACAAAGCCCTTAGTATGGTATTGCCTCTCTCGGTTCATGATACGAGTATTATAAGCTGAATAATATCTCCGTCTTGCTTCAAAAAAAGATAATGATTGAACTTGAACCAACATCTAGTTGTGATTGAATTCTATTAAAATTTCATTTTTATGAATATATTGAAGTAAATCCATAACTGCGTTTGTGTTGAATTCAAGGCGTTTACAACTAGATCAAAGTAATATATTGGATTGCTGAGCACTGGAAGAAACATGTATACGATCAGCTGAATAATGGTGTCTCAGAGTTACTTCGGAATAAGGTTCAAATTTGAACCAATATCTAAATAAAATCATATCAATATCTAAATGAAATATCTTAGATTTTATGATTGAATTCTATTAAGTTTGGATTTCTATAAATAAAGATTAAAGCAATTCTGAATGATCACCAGACAAAATATATGTAAAACTTAATAGAAGTCGAAGTAGAAAAGTAATTTTTTCAGATGTTGGGGAATGTGGGGTAAAGTAAAATAACGAGGGATAGTGAAATGGCAAAATTATTTCACACTTTACAGCGCCACCAATCTTGCAATACTTTATCCATGTTCTTAAACATATCGTTGATTCCATTCTAAAAATAAATAGCTCTAAAGATCAAGGTATATAATCATACACTAGTCATTTTCCAAATTTAAAAATTGGAATATTTTGTAGCTTATCAAAAATAATATTTGTTATTACAAAACAATAAAATTTTAAAATTAACATTTTAAATACTGATTGAGATCTACTGATGTCCTGTGCAGTAAGTACTTATTGAGGTAATATTCGGCAAGTTTTGATGTTAAATCCACTGGACCAAGTAAATGGGATAAAGTGAAATAGTTCATTTCGTCCACTTTTTTATTTATTTATTAAATCACTTACGTATTCAATCATTAATTTATTAATTTACATTCCTATATTTATCAATTCATTTACGTATTCGTTCATTCACTCTTTTATTTTTTTCTCAAACGTTAATTGATTTATTTATTCGTTTATTGTTTCATTATTTATTCACTCGTTTATTTATTCATTCACTAGATAAAAAATGTTTACAATCAAATAGGAAATATTTCATTGGAAAAATAGGAGTGCGCCATATCTTTTGGGGGGATGATCACCCGTTGGGCTATATTCCCAAACCATTTACATTGCCAGAAATGTTTTTTCCATCAATAATCTTTTTGAACATTTGGTTACAAAAATAGTCGAACTCGCTTATAATGAACGCAAAGGGACCGTGATGTATGCTCGTAAAAACAAGTTCGTGAAAAAAATCATAAAAATTCATCATAGTTGCCTTTTTTCTTCTTCTTTTTAATCACTGTACAGTAGGGTAGTTCAAAAATACATGTAAAAAAAAAGTTTTTCCTAGATAACAGGACACTCCACAATATTTTTAGACTTGTGGATAGCAATATACTGGAAGAATTTTAGCTTCCTATTTCAACTGAAAGAGGGTACTCAACCCCTTCCCCCAAACTTCATCAGTATGGGTAGGGGAGGGGTTAAAAATATGTTGAAATGAAAAAACAACGCTACATATTATAATATACATGAGCATTATGCATATACATTGCAATAAAATAATTATTTACAAAAAAAGCAGCTGGGGAAATTAAATATTTCTAAATTTGTGACATTTTCTATGCTACGACTAATGTTAAATTGAGGGGTCATTGAGCACAGTCTTAAAATTTGAGTGAGAAGCTAAACTTTTACAGCATAATACTATTAGTAAGTCTAAAACAATTAGGGGTTGTGCTGGACTCTAGCTGAAAAAAAAAAGGTTTTTTTGAACCACCCTACTGTACAATTCCAAAGAAGTTAGTTAATTTGCATCGAACTGTATGAATGTCTCTTTCTTATGTCATTGTTTTTGTGGAGTACACAAAACACAAATAATTTTTAAATGCTTCTTTATTCCACAAATTAAGAAAAGCTCTGTCATCGCTTGTTCTAAGGATTTATGATTTATTACTAACCTCCGGTTGGCTTCGGAATGTTAAAGAAAATACATAAATACTAAAAAATACTAATACTAAATAATACTAAAAAAGGATAAGCTGAGTTCGAAATCAATAGAAATTTTATCAATCACGAGGTAATGTTCGCTTTAAGCGGGGTTTCTTTGTTAAAGGCGAGTTATACTCCCATAAATTATTAATAATGTTGTACCGAGCAAGTATTTCTGATTTCCTCGCTAACTCCGAGTTCTCGTTAAATCAGGACTCGTTACAACCGAGTTCAACTGTAGTGCTTCATTGATACTTACATTTTGAATTTCGCGCCATTTTTTCCAAATATTTGAATGCGCTGAAATGTATCGACTGATGTTTTAGAAAAACAAAAATGTAAATATTTCTTTGTGCTTCAGCAACATAGCGAAATCCTTGAACTACCGTTAGAGGAAGTTCTCGTCTCGTCTTAATGATTGCAACGTGAGAAGAAAATTTGATCGTGAAGATAACCACCTTGTCGAGTTATTGCATACTTTCTCCTCAGAAAGGTTTGGCATTTGCAAGTTCATTTCTGTTGACAGAAAAAAATAAATAAAAATCGTCCTTCTCTCAGCAATGCATTCCATTATCCCTTCCCCATTAACTTTATTTTTATCTCCCTACGCTCTAAACGCGGGTTTTTTTCCAGGTTAATCTCAATGAAACAGATAACCATTGAGTTCTCGAATCTTCTGCCTCGAATGTTCTGGAAGTTCTTCGCGGAAGATGGCTTTTGTAATTGAAATATATTTTTGCATTTTTATTCATTACTAGCGGTACCCGCACGGCTTTGTTCGTAGTAGAAAATTAAAAAGTCATTTGGTTCGCCTGTATATTTACAAATTATGGATGATGAATTTCTCGCCAATTTGCTATGTTAATTTGCTCGCATATGTTACGGTTCCACGTTATGATAAGTTGGTAATTTACTTGTCCACGTTATGATAATTTGATCCGTAAAATGTTCTTAAAATTGGAATAGAAAAAGAACAAAATTGAATTTTCGAAAAATCGCTTCGAAGTGCTCATCCCTATGCTACGAACTAATTCTGTGCCAAATTTCATGAAAATCGGCCGAACGGTCTAGGCGCTATGCGCATAACAGACATACAGAGATCCATAGACACAGACTTTCAGCTTTATTATTAGTAAAGATAAAGATATCTGTAGTGCGAATGTAAGTCATTGATTGTTTGAGTATGGCTCACTAGATTTTTCTGAAATATTTTTTTAAAGAAAGTTCGTTATTGGTATTATAGTAAACCATTAAAAAAAATGACAGTTCGCCAATAAAAATTAATTTTTTCGATTATCACTTACTGGGGGCAAGAAGCATGTATTATTTTAAATAAGATTGTAAAAGAACACTGTAAAAAAATTCCGAATCGTTACTGAGTATTTCCGTGTAACGTTTCGGGATTTCAATAGTTTTTATCAACGTCTTGGAAATATTAAGTATCATTGTCAAAAAGTTTACTGAATTGCTACAAGTTGTCCGAAAGTAGACTTCTCTCTGTTTTAAAGAAATATTTTTAGCTCCCAGTTTAAAGATTAACTGAGAATATTTATAAGGTGTATCGGTTTGAGTTCAATTATGGCTAGTTCACGCAGAAAAGCTTCCAAAGGGAGCGAATAAGTATGGACTAGTAGCTTTGCAGGAATTGCAATCAAGTGAGATGATTGAATCTTACTTGCAATTCTGGCTTAGCGTTCGTCATGTTTGCAATGCTGCTTTTGGAGCTGTCTTGATACATTAGGTAGGCGCCAAGCTGGTATATTATCACTACCTAAGATTACTCTGAAGTCCCAGAGACACGGCTGGCATTAAACGGGAAGATTTCTGGAATTTTCAGGAAGGTTACTGAATATTAGCGGAAAACGTTCCTGGTTTTTGCGAGCTATGTTACTGGCAGAAATTGGGCACATCAGCTGCCTATTATTTTCCAGGAACGTTTCTGAATCGTTTTTACAGTGAAATTTAATGAAAGAATTTTTTATTTAAGTTTTACTGAATTCCCCCTTTAGTAACTCCCGCTGTATTTTATAGAAATAATTTTTAATTGCATTTTTGACAAATAAGACAGACTATAGTTATAAATATTTCTATTATGGAGCGCTTTCGTGAACCGTCTATCCACGATGTTCTTAAATACTTTTGATAGTCTATTGAGAAGTTCTTAAGGGAAACAATTTTTGGAAATTCCTCAGATGGTTTAAATGTCTTTATTTTACTTTTTAGTTTTGACATTTTACAAGCTATTACAGTTGGAAAACAGTTTTACAAATGTAGAAAATAACTTTTCCTTGCATTAAATTTCAGAAATTTAAATTTAACATTTTGTCAATTTTCGCTTCTGATTTTTTTTTATGTCCTTGTTTATGTTTTAAAATTTAACATTCGTTTCGTTTTTTAAATTAACTCTAACGAAGGAAAGAAAAAAGAGAGAAAGATTTCCGTGTTTGATGTCTCGGTGAATCTGTCCTTTATAACGCTTAAAATAAAAGCTAAATTTACGTTACATGTATTTTTTTCATCATTCAGAATTGAGTTGTGTATGTTACACCAAAATAACAGCCAAAAGTATACACGCATCACATAGAAATAAATACCTCTATGCAAAAAAGTAAAAAGAAAATATTACAACTTTAAATCGTTAGTTACAGCGTTAAATAATAACTTATTTAATTTTTGTTTTTCCACATTATTTTGATGCTCTTTTAAGTTATATTTCAAAGCGTGCCTAGTTTATACTACATAAAAAAGACTGCAATTGCAATCAATTTCATAAATTCCACAACAAATAAGAAGATAAATAGAATTTTTAAGAGAAGAGAACGAAAGTTTATTAATAGGAGAGAACACCACCTGAACTTGTAAACGCTTAAGAATATTCCCAGCATAGGTCACAGAAAGGAAAAATGGTAAAACAACCAAATTCTTAGTCATAAAAGTTCTGTCAAGAACATTATTTTGGGAATTTTCAGAAAGTTTTTAAAAGTGGAATCAATCATAGGAAGCGGATAGTCTTTACAAATGGCCACAGCTCTAAGATAGTTGTAATCTACATTAAGAAGTTCCGGTGAAGCACAAATATTAGTACAGTAAAACCTGTGAAGTTAACCACCCTTGTAAGTTGACCACCTGTCTAAGTTAAAGCTTTTTTCAGGCACGGAATTAGCCCTTATCATCTAAATCAACCTTTGTAAGTTGACCACCTGTTTAAGTTGATCACTAAAGTAGTGCATTGCAAGTGGTCAACTTAGATAGGTTTCACTGTGCAGTAAAACTTGTGTAAGGTAACTACTTGCGGTGCACTACTGTAGTGGTCAACTTAAACAGGTGGTCAACTTACAAAGGTTGATTTATATGATAAGGACTTATTCCGTGCCTGAAAAAAGCGATCAACTTAAACAGGTGGTCAACTTACAAAGGTTGATTTATATGATAAGGACTAATTCCGTGCCTGAAAAAAGCGATCAACTTAAGACAGGTGGTCAACTTCACAGGTTTTATTGTAGCACGATAGACAAAAGTATTAACGGCAGAATATTTTCGATTAGGATTTTGAGAAGATGTCTTTGAGGAGATAAAGAAGCAGCAAAAAATTTGTGATAAACAGAAGATTCAAAACCGGACTCAGTTCGATAAACGGGAACGTTGGGGAAGGGAAGGCATTTATTATTGTTATTTTTCACAAGAGAATTGAATAAAAGGATCTATGGGGTTTAAAAGAGATAAAGTCTCATCAACATTCAGTTCAGCTACTTATGGTTCATAAGAACAAAAAAGTCATCAACATAGCGAACAAAAAACTGAAACTAGGGAAAAATTTAATCTTAAAAGTAATGCAGGTAGATATTACTTACAATGGGGTTAAGTAGGTTTCTCATAGCCAGACTCTCTAACATAAGATAAAATTTACCATTAAAAACAAAAGAATAATATTTTAAACAGATACTAGTAAGGAAAATTTAAGCCTTAATTTTTTCAGAGGTAAAAATAAAATCAAAAAGTCTACTCTTAAGGCATTACTGAACCTTCGACAGCAACGTTTGTAGATAATGAGTTCACATCAAAAGAAGCTATGGAAAGAGTTATTTGGAATGAAGTTATGAATTTTTTTTAGGATAAGTCGTGTCGCTAGATTTTCTGAACTATCTCTTGCAACAGTAAATCACATTTATAGGTTTTGATTAAACTAACAACGGGGTCATTTGTTCATTAATAATTATAAATTTTCTATTTTTAATTTAAAAAATAATAATAATACTTTTGAAAATAAAAAAATAAGAAAGTTTATTACTTTACTTTCTTTTTATTTGATTTTAAATACAAAAAGACTTCAGAAATACAAAAAAGGGGGGGGGGAGATGAAGAAGCCTTCAAATACAAAAGTCAGATTTCTCACGATCGGTGAGAGATGGGATCCAAAATAAAAACTAAATGCACCTTACATGGCATTTGTTCATCCTTGAGAATTGAATTACACATTTTACACAAAACTAACAACCAAAAGTATACACGCGTTTCTAAGTTTCTCTGAAATATCTTTGGCAACAATATAAGGCTCATTCAACCTTAGATAAGGAATTAGTAGCTAGAGGGGGTAAATCCACATGTTGGTGAGAAAGGCAGAGGAAATGATCCAGAGTCACATAGTACAAGTATGGTGAAAGGTTGACACGTCACACGTGGGAAACTATAGTGAAAGAAACCAGTTTTCATTCAATACTTTACTTTAAGTGCTTTCACGTGATTTAGAATCCTGGCTTCAAGAATAAAAGGTTCCACGCCCTCTACTTTTTTTTTCAATTCTCAATGCACTTCACTGTAAAAAAATTCCGAAACGTTACTGGGTATTTCCGTGTCACGTTTCGGGATTTTAATGGTTTTCATCCACTTCCAAGAAAAATTAAGTATTCTTGACAAAAAGTTTCCTGAATTGATACAAGTCGCAAGAATGCAGACTGTTCACTGTTATGAAAAATATTTTTAGCTCCCAGTTTAAAGATTAATTGAGCGTATTTATAAAGAGTATCGGCTTTACTTCAAGCACGGTCCGTCCATGCTAATTAAACTCCCAAAGGGAGCGAAAAAGTGTGGACTGTATTGCTTTGCAATATTTGCAGGCAAGTAAAATTCTCGTTACTTACTTGCAATTCTGGCATAGCTTTGGCCATGTTTGCAATAATGCTCTTTTAACTTTCTTGATAAATCAGAATGATGCCAAGATATTATTTCCACGGACACGACTGGTTTTAAACGGGAAGATTTCTGAATTTTTCAGGAGGCTTCCAAGATAATATCAGGAAGGTTACTGAATTTTAGCGGAAAAACTTCTTGGAATTTGCAAGATATGTTACTGGCAGATATTGGGCACATCAGCTGCCCATTATTTTCCAGGAACGTTTCTGAATCGTTTTTACATTGTGAACAAATTACGTGCTCATTTATTTAATAGCAGTAAAAAACATTAAAATATTCTTTTCGAGAAATATTTGAAAACAAAAACGTTTGAAAAGTTGTTGCTTCTCTTGCTTTTCATTTAAATAATAAAAAGTAATCACAAATGCAAAGAGAAAAAAATGCAGAAGCCTTCAGATACAATAATTGGCTTCCTCATAATCGGTGAAAGGTGCGATCCGAAGCCATTTCGCGTTAAAAATAAACGAAACCAAAAAAGCATCTGTCATTATGAGACGAGGAAGCTTTTACAGTGATCTTTTCCCTTTCCATTTGCTTGGAATTTCAAGTTCACGATCAGATCAAATCAAATCTCTGATGACGTGCTGAAACAAATGTCAATCGCATTTTTATTTTATCTGTTATTCTACTCTGCTGTCTGTAGTGTATTAACAAGTTGTCTTTTGACGTTTGTGTAGTTTTATTTCGGTAGCTTTGATCCACGATCTTTGTTATTAACTCCTCACTAATATTTGAATAGTGATAGGTGCTTAAAACGGAGGGAAAACTCCTAAAGTACCAAACTTGAGAAGTAATAATATTAAATCCTTATTAATGAAATATTAATTAGATTAAAAGTTGTCCTTCTTCTTGGGGTAACTTTGATTTATGTTCAAGGTGTGATGCTAAATAAATTATTTTGGTAAAAGTAGCGCAAATTTGAATGACAGAAAATTTTTTTCCAAATGTTTAAAAAATGTTTGTTTTTATTTCATAGCATCGAAAGATCTTTATAATTAATTATTTTGCATAAAAGTCTGCAATGTAGGACGAGATATTTCAACAACTTCTAATCAGTATTTAAAGACTAGATTCCAAGCTGAAACTTCATAGTAATATTGGCTTATAGGGAAAGGTGGAGCTGGCGTAACTTGATACTAATTTTGAAAAATCATTTCTGAGATTCTAATAACACAAAACGGCAAAAAAAAAAAAAAAAAAAAAAAACCTTCAAAATGCTTCTTACACAATTCTTGCTGATTCTTATGTAAAATAACCCCTGAATCCAAATATGACTATCGTTTTCCCCCATTACGTCCTACATTTTGGAAATGCCCGCCCCCTATATGTTTTAGTATCCGATAGTTTCAGAGTTATTTATTTTATTTGGAGGGGAAGAGTATTATATTTATCATTAACATTATAAAAAAAGGTGAAAAGTTCAAAACTATGAGTATGGAGCAACTTGGGAGACTCATAAGGGTATTTTCTGCTAATATATTTTAAAAATTATCAAAGCAATCTTTTTTATAAGGATTTCTTTTACGATTTTTCTCCTTATTTTTCAGCTTCAAACGAAAGTATCGGAGCTCAATGTCCGAAAAAAAGGCTCGTTGAAAAAACAAAAAGCATTTTGAAAGGTCTTTCCTTTTTATATATATATATATTTACTTTACAAAGTCAAAGAAAGAGACATTCTACGTTAAAACTAGTTCATTTTGATGCAATTTCTAAATTTTTAATGTATTTAAAGTGTTTTTTACTTTTATTTAACAAATTGTTCCTTAATTAAATATGCCTATGGCTTAGACGTTTTTAACTTTTTCTTAGTTTAACTGAAGCTTAAAACATTGTGGGCGAGTAAATGTGATCCCGAATAACGGAATATCCTGCTTGTTAGAATATTTGTTAGTAGCAATTTGGCTATCTCACTAAACAAGCTTGACTGTATAACATTGTAACAACTTATTTAAAACATCGCATATACTACCTAACGTATGCTCAAAATGTATTCATAATGTGAAACAGTAAAAAACAAAACAAAAGACAGAAGGATTCTATATTTAACTAATAACAGCGTCAAGTATATTTTAAACTTACGTCTCCACCAAAGTTAAAATAAATAAAACCTTCCAACACGAATCCTCCATTAGGATATCCTGTTTTCTGAATGGTTTTTTGGTATTATTACTTAGATATTATATTTATTTTTATTACTTTCACTTAATGTTTTTTTCTCTTAGTACACATTCCAAACCGTAGAAATTGTAACAACATTTTAGCAATTATTTTTTTTTTCCCATTTAGTCTTTTTTATAGACTAAAAGTTTAAGGAAGTGATGCAAAACTAATAGTAATTGCAGTTTCTGCTTCGTTAATAATGGGTAATTATGTCAGCCTTCTTTCTAAAAGCAATACACGATCATTTTTCCAAAACAAGCGCTTGTCATTTTCTTTTATAAAGAAAAAATTATTAAGAAGTTATACGTTACATTAAAGAACATCTTTTTCATAATGTAAAGAAAGATTATTCGCGATTGTTAGAACGGATAGCTAGAAAAAAGTGGTAAAATTTTTGAGTTTAAAAACAAGCGGCAAATGCGGCACTAACCACCGTAGAATCCTAAGTTTTTTGATATATCTTCCAAGCGTAAGTATGATAATATAGATGCATGTACACTGTAAAAAAAATCCGTAAAATTTACAGAAAAAAACTGTCAGCCAGGACGCCAGTTTTCTTCCGTTTATTTTACAGAAATCTTCCGTATTTTTGTTATTTATTCAAGCTGATTTATTATTTTATGAAGATTAAAAAATGATACTTTACTTTCATAAATCCATTTCAATATTTACTATACTACTACGAAATACATGTATACAAAGGTAAATTTCCGAATATGCCTCTGTAACAGATGACAAAAAAACATAATAAAATATTGATTAAGATGCAATGAAATGGAAGTTGCAAACGATTTAAGACTTACTCGCTTTAAATAAATATAAGATCAAAAACTCGAGCACGAGAACCAAAATCCAAACACGCGCTAGAAATTTCGAAGATTCGAAGAAAAACAAAGTATAACCGGTTACAGATTCAAAAAAACAGAGAAATCCTGTATTTTATTACGAACAGTTTTTTTTCTGTAAAAAATACGGATAACTTCTTCAAAATTTACAGTTTTTTTTTACAGTGTAGTTACTATATGACCTCCAAGAGATAACTCTGACTTAATACAAAACCCAAGAAGTTGTAAGGCATGAGTCGAAGATTTTTGAAAGTACTAGTGTCAGAAGAAAAACTTGACATATTACACTTTTACAATATTAAAAAATATGTGGCGATAGTAAAAGGCTTAAAGAATTGCAAGAAATCAAAAGTTTGAAATAAACGTTAAGAAAAACATAAAAATTATACGAAACAAATATCATTTTTGACTTAAAAATTGAAAAATAAAAATGAGAATGGGTTTTTAAATGACCTGTCGCTTCCATTATGTTGTGTTGTCTGGAACATAAAAACTGTTTTAATAAAATGTACATAGTATCTTTATCCTTTCATTCACTTCTTGTAGAATAAATTTTGGAAATATTTCTGGAGCAGATGGTATACCTTCTGTCATTTCATTTAAATTAGTATTAACACTTCAAAGTCTAAAGTAAAAAATTTATAAACATAGCCAAAGCTTTAAGTTTTAACTATTTTACTTTAGGTTAATGCAAATGAAGACTTCTTAGATACTTAAAGCGTCATTTTTATTTGTTAGAATAATGTATGAATCTAGAAACTGCCCGGATGTCTCCCTATCAACGAGACTCATTTTCAAGTGTCCAGTACTCACGCCACATGTTTAAAAATGGTGCCACTTGAAGGCCATCTAACAGCTGTTATCTTCAGTCAAAAGGCACCGGAGCTGACGACAGTAATTTTCCGGACTTTTGATATGACTTAAAACTTCATGGGCACAAAAACAGCCGAGACAATATGTATGAACTAGTCGACCCGTGCGGAACTCCGCACTGTGCTTCGAATCGTTTCATAAGGTATTTCGCCCTTTAAGAATTTGAAAGGAAGAACATTATGAAGAAGAACTGAAAAAAAAAAGTAAGCGCAGAAGAGAAGGCATGCAATTTAAAGACATCAGTAACAAAATCTCGTTAAATACAACGTTGTGATAATTTGATCATCGCTCACCTTTCGGTCGTACACATTTTCAATTCAAACATAAATATCATTAAAAGTGTGGCTGAGTAGTAACTCGAGAAAAAGCAATAATTGTGCATGTAAAAAAACAGGTTGTGGCAAATACAGTCCTGCCCATGTAAGCATCTGACGGGAAAAAAAGAAACATTAAAGAAATATTTATTAGCACGGATTCGAATTGGCGCCATTCTGATTAACAGCCCGACACCCCCACAAACCTAGCAATTGCGCCTTCCCTTTCGAAAGCTATTCATTGAAGGAATGCGTAGTAAAAAACAGCAAAAAAGCTTTTTGCCAAAAAAAAATAATAATAATAATAATAAAATCATGCTTCTATGTTTTGTCATTAACCAGCATGATAAGATTTAAAATTATTCGCAAAGCATGGAATTTGATTAAAGAATGACGAAGATCTCACGTAGCGATTGAAACAAACATTCTAGAGAAGTAATAAATTTGATTGAAAATAAGTGTTTTTATCTTTGAATATTGAATTATTTCACATAGAAGGTTGCTTTAACCGTTACGGCTTAAATGCCCTCACATGTTTCTCTTTTAATCGAATACTTAAAATTCAAAACCAAAACCAGTTGAACTGAGTCCGTTCTTAAGTGTAATTTTTCGAACGTGGACAAAATGTATTTTTTTTTTCAGCAGAAAGCAGAGGAGTAGAAAATAATTTCTTGCTAATGAAGTTGATAATACTTTTAATGCTTTATATCGTATTCGCGCGAATAAAAAATTAAAGGTTTACTGAGTGAAACTCGTAGTTTTAATCGGGCGTAGTATTTTTTCATTTGTACAAAAGGTCGAACACTGCTATTAGAAACATCTACATTTTAGCATACAATAAAAATGTTTTTCTGCACAAAAAAGATTTCTTTAGATAAATCTAATACTTTTTTATGCTTACATTATGTTGAGTGGTCTGGATGTAGTCAAAGAACACAGTTCGATTAACAATTAACTTATCCGAATGATAACTGCAGCCTGCATAAAGGAGTCGAAACACCAAGTAGCATTCCCACTGCATTTATTTTATTAGGTGTGTATGTTATGAGCACATGTAAAGCGTAATACTAATATAAATTTGATATTATGTCGGACAGCCCAAGCTTGCTCGAAGTTCAGATAGTTTATAGCCGAACGCTCTACCGAAAAAAACTTATCAATTAAACCGAACAACTAAGTCCAGTGCTGTTAAGCTTTATTAAAATATAAACACACACACAGGCTTTTTTTTTTTTTGCCGAAAGCGACGTAAAAAATGGGAAACTGCATTAGAACTTTGCTTTAAAAAATGCATAAGAACTACAGGCAGCATCAAGGTTTTGAAACAGCAAGAGAGGATTTCGAAAACTTGAATTTTCGACCGTAAGTCTTTTTTTCGTCATTGGCCAGCCTGATAAGTTTTAAAATGAGAGGGGATGAATATATAAAATAAGATATTGAAGAAAAATGTTTTTATTTTTGAAAATTTTTACAATTTGTTATCGCAGGCTGCTTAAACCGTTATAACTTAGATGGCAGCACGTGTTCATCACTTAACAGCACGGTTAAAATACAAAATAAATTGAACTATGCTTTCGAATGTAGTAAAAATGTGATAAGCTATTTGTTTTTTAGCAAAAAGAAGAAAAAATATATATTTTACCCTTTAAATTGAGGCAGTATTTTATTTATTTGTACAAAGAGTCAAAAACTCATTAGAAGAATATATATTTCAATATACGATTTATTATTTTTTTTCTGAACAAAAAACAAATCTATTGTAGTCTGAAATCTTAAACCTGTTACTTATATTTTCGCTTACATTATGCTTTAATTTTCTTTCCAGAGCCAAAGCTCCAAAAAAAAAAAAAACACGTGCAATTTCGAAGTAATTTAGCACAAAATCACTGATTGTTTTCATATCAGCAAGGAGCATTTCCTTCTCATTTATTCTATTCCCTCATAATTGTTCTTCATTTAAGGGGGTCCGGGACACAAAAATCCTCAAATTTTGCAATTTTTTTTTATAATTTGAAAAATTGCTCCGTTTTTTTCTGCTTAAGAGGACGTTTGAATCTTGTTTCTACCTTAAATAGAACGAAAGTTATAGTTATTTTTGTTGCATGCATCTAACGAATGTGTACATAACTTTAAAATTTTAAACGCGTTTTTCTCCATGATGCAATTTTTCCCGATTTCTTGCATTCAAACTCTTATAAGTCAGGAACCGATAGAGATAAAGTAATGAAACTTGGAGCATATCTTTTTCAAGCAATTTACTTTAATTTTTATTCGGCGAATTTGAAAAAAACGTTTACTGCAAAAATTATGATTTTTTTAAAAAAAAGTATCTTCGAATTTTTCGAAATTTTTCTTCAAATATTTTTTATTTTTTATTGAATCAATATTTTTAAAATCGCCGAATAAAAATTAAAGCTTAGATATTTGTGCATACTTTTTTGAAAAAAAATTGAAAATTGACCAACAATATTTTGAATTATAGCAATTTAAAGCAACCCCATTTTTTTGAAAAAAACTAATTAAATTTAAATAAAAAAATAATTTTTTTTCATATTTATGTTATGATTTTGCTTATTAAATAAATGATGAATCAGTTCAGAAAACTTCAAAACTCTAAAGTACATAATAAAAAATTTTTCAAAATGTGTCCCGGACCCCCTTAATTCAGTGTTAATGTAATGCGCGATATGTCTCTAATTTTTTTGTTGCAGATTGTTCGGACGTGGGCCCGAACACGTAATCTCCTGGTTACGAAGAGAACGCTCTGCCGATCAAGCTACTCAGCTCTGTCGGTCATAGCGCAAATTAAAGTTATAAGTTTGACCGAAAACCTCATTCTGGTTCTTTAAAACAGGTTTTTCGGCTAAAAGAAACAATTTTCAGACCTTGGGTCTATTTTTCGTCAGTAGCCAGCACCATAAGCTATAAAATAAGCCGTAAATCAAAGAAATCGATCAAGAATTGAGGGAAATTTGGCGTAGAAACCAAAAACAGGCTACAGAAATAATATATAAGGATCTTCTAAAAAATCCAAGGACTACTTAATTTTAATTTACTGTTTAAAGTAAATGTGCAACAAGAAAAGCAAAAGTGAATTTTCTGTGCCCTGATAAACGAGCTGATGTGTGCATCACATGACTTCCTTTTACTCCAATTTAATGATAATAGTGCCTTGGAGTAAGCAAGGAAACACTAAATATTTTCAACCCTAGTTTTTTGCGAACCGAAGCAAAAAAACGTTTTACACAGATTTATTTCCCCATTATTGGCAATTTTAATGTGATTCAGAGGTTAACTCTTTAAATATCATGAACATTGGCTAAATTAAAACCAGGTTTAAAAATAAAAAAAAAAAAAAATCGCCAAATTTTTCGCCAAATTGGTAACAAAGCTTGGCGATATATCGCCAAGTGTTTGACAAATTATAACACCACTTGAGTTAGCATTGAAGTTAACAATGATTTCCCCCCAAAAAGGTGTAAAAACGCCCCTTAGGAACATCCGAGTGCCACCAAAGGAGAAGGTGCACAACTAGACCTCACTAGGAGTCTACGTACCAAATATCAACTTTCTAAGACATACCTTTTTTTAGCTATGTGAAATACATACGTACATACACACATACATGCGTACAAACGGACGTCACGAGAAAACTCGTCGTAGGGGGATCGTCAAAATGGGTATTTCGGGTGTCTGTACTTTCTCAGGCACTTATAAACGTGTGCTCGGGTCGAAAAAAAAAAAAACCTCAACATTCATTCGGGGGTGAGCAAAATGGAAATTAAGGCCAATTTTTGAGTGAAAATTTTTTCGCGAATACAATACTTCCTTTTTTGTAAAAAGGAAGTAAAAAGGCACTTGTGAACTTGGCAGTAGTAAACATACCGAGTACCGTATCAATACAAGTAGTAATTTCTTGTTATTTTCCAATGCTGTTTCATTGTCTTAGTTTCAACTGATCTTTGTAAAGATTATGATCGATATGGTGCGATCAAGTTTTACAAATTTATACCGCGATGTTCATCTACATTGGCTGAAACTCTTGACAAAAGATTTAATGATCTAACCTTCAGTCAATTAGTTGATTCACTAAAAGCCTTGTGACGTCAAAAAGCATCATGATAAAAACCCCGCCCTACTATAGCCTATTATATAGTAAAAGTTTTTTCTTCAAAGCGAGAAACGCATAAGGAAGGCTTAATGTATGGTGCAAATATTACTAAAAAGAATATGAAAATCCCAAATAATTTCAATAATTAAATAAATATTTGAAAAACTAAAACATTGAAAGTAAGGTGTTAGGTGTATGCTTGTCTATTTTTCTGACCCTTTCATAACTTTTGAGGGATTAGTTCATAAAAACTACTTGTTTTCGAAAGATTTCTGGGAAGGTATCCCATTCTCACCTTTTTTTTTTTTGGATAACTCTCCATTCAAATGTGAAGAGTTCAAAACATTTACCTCTGTATCAACATCAGTATTTACTGAAACTTATGCGCCTGCGGGGAAATTTAAGGCAGATATAAATCCCGCAATAAAAGGCGAATTGCCTCCGAACATATTTGCTTAAAAAAAAGTATATCTTGCTGAAAAACATCACAAAAAAGGTTTTTTCTTTTATTTTTAGAACTGGGTATAGCAGTTCTCATTGGACAGAAATTCATGAATTTAAAATGTTTTGTTAAGAAATACACATTAGATAGGATCATAAAACATTATTCAACTTTTCTCCCACGTCATCTCTATGCAATAGGAACGCATTAGTTTTTTTAAATCAGTTTTTGAAATTTCATAAGATACAGTTGTTTGTTTTTTAACGAACAAGAAGTTGTTCAGGAAAAATGTGTAATATAAATACTAACAAGACTAAAATTATTATTATTACTATTATTATTATTATTATATTAGTTTGGTTGTAACTGTAACCGAAAAATTCTGGAAATTGCAGAGATCCTGAACATGTTCTATAAAAGAAATAGAGAAAAGTTTAAGTTAAGTTAAGAAATGGAATAGTTAAATAAGAAATAGAAAAAAGTTAATTGATAAAAATAAAAATGCATTTTCTAGTTTACCTAAACACTGTCCAAAAGTTTGAGATTTCTTGATAAAATCAAAAGGAAGTGAACTAAAAGTGCCAGAAAGCTGCAAACGGTTTTATCTTTGATAGAAATGGCAAGTGATGTGCAAAATCTGAAATTTCACTATAAACTTTACAACTATTACTCATTTTCGTTCTTAGCAACGACTGAAAAGTAAAAGCAAGACATGGGATACAAATTTCAAGTTTTATTTATTTAGTGAGAATAAATTTGAAAAAAAAAAAAAAAAAAAATCTTGAATGAAAAAGGGTGAGTTCGATACCTGATTAAAAATAGGTTTCTTTGTAAAATTTTGTACAGAAACTGCTCTTACTCTGTTTGATTATTATTTCCTAACTTTTTGATGTTGAGAATTTTACTTTGGCGGAATTTTTTGTTGTAATTCTCTTGTTAAAATGTTTTTCCTGTTTCAGCCTATTAACATATTGGACAAAATATTCTTATTAAAAACATACACTAGATGAGATCATAGAACATTATTCAACATACTTTTCTCCCACGACGTTTCTACACAGTAATATATAGCGTTGTAGTTTTGTATGAGCTCTTTAAATCTCATAATACAGATGTTTGAAAGGGCAGATGAATATTTTATCTAGACAGTGGAAATTAACCTATACAGTGGGAAAGGTATTATTCACGCTCAGTATTAAGAGAGTATTAAGAGCTCTAGAGTTATACCGAAATTCTAGAGTTTAAAATATTCTTGTTAAAAAACATACGTTAGATGAGATCATAACACATTATTCAGCATACTTTTCTCCCACGACGTCTCTATTCAGTAATATACAGCGTTGTAGTTTTATATGAGCTCTTAAAACCTCATAATACAGATGTTTGAAAGGGCAGATGAATATTTTATCTAGACAGGTGGAAATAATCCAATACAGAGGGAAAGGTATTATTCACGCTCAGTATATAAGTTGATGGTGTTCATGACGTTAGAAGCATGACGTAATGGCAATAAACACGATTCTTGCTCGGTTGTAAATAACAATAAATTTAGTAGCAGCACGTTTTGCGTTAATACTGCAATTTTGCGTGCGAAGAAAAACCGTAAGAACTTTCACTGTTTAACGTTTGACTGCAGCGTTATTTTTTTGAGCAATCACGATTGCTTATTGTTCTCACTTGACAGTCCTTGATGTTCCGGTTTTTTTTTCAGCTTGGACCAGGGCTGCAGCACCACCGTCCACCGGCGGCGGCGCGACTGGTTTTATTTTTTTTTTTTATTTTTTTTTTTTTTTTAAGCTTGATTCGATTTTTGAGCTACGAAACGAAAGTTTTGGTAAAAAAATATATTTATTATTATTGAAGATTGTTATAGTTTATATTATTTTCCTTCTTTGTTAACTTTTTATCAGTTGGTAGGTTCAAATCTGCCGCAAAATATATTTTTTCAGACAGTTTTGTCTCTAGTCAAAATTTTTAGGTATTTTTATACATCTCCGAATCTCTGCCTTTCTTACATTTCTAGTTTGTTGTCCAACGGTTTTCAGTGGAAATCTCTTTCTAATCTTTTAAAAATTTCCGAAAAGGAAATTAAGCTTTTAATACATAACCCCCCCCCCCCCCACACACACACCCCCCGTAAAAGCACTTGAGAAATATTTCAAAAAGCAACATTTAGTTATTTTAGCACTAAAATATCAGCCATTAATAGAATAATCATATTTTACTATCCAAATGATTTGTTAGTCCGAACCATTTCCAGTAACATTTCATAAAATCATATTCAGAGAAACAAAACATATACTTTTCATTTTTTTAACATTTTCTGTTATTTTTTTATCGGATATGATCATAATTTTGAAGCATTTCATATGTACTCAAATAATATTTTTCCTGGCCTTCCTATTGGTCACACTCTGTTTTTAATGTAAAATATTCGTGAAACTATAATTATTATTATTTGTTGGTTCAGCGTGGTTCAGTTCAATAAGAGTTATTTCTTTGCTTTCGTTGAAGTTATCAAATATTTCAGTCTCTATGATTCCCCATAAATTTGCACCTTTTACGTATCCATAAATGATAATTATTTCTTTAAACTCACGAAGAGCGATAATTTAAAATGAAACATTTTTTGAAACATTCGCAATCCAACCGTTTTCATGGGGTGAATTATGCTTTTAAAAATCACTCCCTGTCTCCTCCCACCCCTGATGACGAAATTGTACACAAAATACAGGGTGATGCACATTATCTAGACTCTCCGGATATTATTTTGATGGCATTTTAAGGCATGCTATTTGCAGAAGTAATTTTAAGAGATTCGGGAAACTGAATTTAAAATGATTGTCGATAAAATTTTATCTTTAACTTCTGTGTTTAGGCATGCTATCATTGTGTGATGGATCAAAAAAAGTAAAACTTTAACCAAAAGAAAAAATCCATAAGAATGGCTTTAAGGTTTCCAGATGTTACGCCTTCTGACTTCTGGTCGGAGGCTATATAAAATCACGTGTGTATAGTTTATACGTGTGTTAATATCACGAGAGTTAACTCAGAAACCTTCCCAATCAAAGTCAGTTATGTTTCTGGACTAACTCAGGAACCTTCAGTGAAAACTTGTATATGTATATAGCAATAGCTTCGGACTTTCTTGATTAAACAGGAAATATCCTAAAATAAAGAGGGAATGGCAAGCAATTCCTTCAAAGCTACAATATTTGGAGACTGCATTTCGCTCTTGATTGGGGCAAGAAACCAATATATTTTTGCTCTGGTAGGTAAAAATGTGTTTCACCACAGGCCAAAATCGAAGTTCATGAAACGTGTTGTAATTCAGGAAACCTTTTACCTAAAAGATTTTAGACCCAGTTTCTTTTTTCACAAGATGGGTATAAAGTCTTAAAATCCCGAAAGGTTTCTCGGAAGTAATCAGTGACGTTTCGGATTTTTTTTTTTTTTTTTTTTTTTTTTTTGCAGTGCAATAACAAAAAAACCAATTGAACCAGGCCTGTCATTCCGAATTTTTCCCAAGGAAGGGGGGGGGGTGTATATAATCAATGCAAATAATATCAGGAAGCAACAAAAACCACGCCCACTTGTATGTACTTACATTGATCTCTCAAATCAAGGGGACAATAGGGTGGTTCAAAAATTTTTTTTCGAGCTAAAGTCAAGGACACCCCTTATTTCTTTTAGACTTACTAATAGTATTATGCTGTAAAAGTTTTAGCTTCTTACTTAAATTTTAAGAGGGTGCTCAAGGACCCCATAATTTAACATTAGCCGTAGCATTGAAAATGCCACAAGTTTAGAAATATTTAATTTCCCCAGATGTTTTTTTTACAAATAATTATTTTAATGCAATTTATATGCATATTACCAGTGTAGGGGAGGGTGGATCAAAATGAGACAAAAAACACATATATTTCATTTTTCGTATATTGATGAGTTCTAAAGCACAGAAACATATTTGATTATATTAAAGGAACTAAATTATAGTATATTGCACCCAATTTAGCTTATGTAATGTAAGAAAAAAAGTTATGAGGCTTTATAAATTCGATGAGAAATGTCTCATTGTGGCCCAGTTATGCACCAGTATGAGACATTAAGTAGTGCCACAATGGGAAAGCTAAATAATCACTGTATTTTTACTTAAAGATTGCAAAATAAGTACCTTTAGCTAGTTTATTAAAGAAACTTAATTCGGTACAGAGTTATTAAAAAGCATTTTGCAACAGCATTTCAACATTTCAGTACTGCATTTAAACAATTCAGTAAAGTATTTAAACAAGAAATAAGCAAAGGTTAAATTTTAGTATTTTTCAACTGTATTAATACATCCTGGGAATTGAATTATAGGCACTCTCCCTTCTGAATGGATATCTGGCTGAAGCAGTTTTCCCAGGATATCTTGGATGCTAATATTCGAAATATCGTTATCTATATAAATGAATTTGTTTTTAGAGGAGTTATAAAAACTCTCTTCAGGCACTGTATTTCTACCTCATTATCAGAACACTTTGTAATAACAGATACATATTTATAGAAAATACGCCGGCTTGAATTTTTTATACTCAAAGGGAATTGAGCTAAAACAAAATCTCCTTCTTTAAGGTCCCGGGTCACTTGTAATACATAATTAGTTAAAATATAAATATTTTTAAACCAAGCCTATTTTTTATTGTTAAATTTTTTTTTGTAAACTAAAACAAAAAGTAGATAAGTATTTTAATCTTGCTTACTGCTACTTGGGCCACAATGAGACATCTCATTGTGGCCCAAAAAAGTGTGGCCCAAACAACAAAATAAAGATTTTTGCTTCATATCATTTAAATAAACCATGAGTTAAAAATAATATAGCAGAATAATAGAAGATTAAAGTATCAGTAACAACATAAACTACAACACTTAGCTTAGTTGTTGAAGTTTTTCAAGATTATTGTAGTTGCAAGAAATTATAAAAATAACTTTCAGTGTGTCCAAACAGTAACTAATTTTTTTTCTACAAAACGAAAGCATAGAACAGCATGGAACTAGGAATTCTGGGAAGCATTTTGGTTATGTTTAACTCCTCCTAGGTGGTGGTAGCTGTCAGAATTGTATTTATTTTTGAATTTACAATGTCTCATTGTGGCCCACTATATTATATGCCCACTATCCCCTATATTATGATATATAGCATTGTTTTTTCAGTTCAATGTACTTTTTAACCCCCATCCCCATACGTATGAAGTTTGGGGGGAGGGGGTTGAGCATCCTCTTTCCGTTGATTAAGAAGCTAAAATTCTGCCAGTATATTACAATCCACAAGTCTAAAAATATTAAGGGGTGTCCTGTTATCTAGGAGAAACTTCGTTTTTTTATATGTATTTTTGAACTACCGTTAGGGACAATTGCTCCCTCTAAAAAGCGATATTAATTTGGGTGGACGCTGTATGAACATTAGATCAAGTGAAAACTAAAAGCTCTCATTTTATTGAAAATTGACGCATCTCCCTCCAAATAAAAAAATTAAAAAAAAAACTTATAAAGCAATGGCAGTATTTTCTCTTTCAAATTTTCTTTCGTTTTTCTTCTCTTCTGTTTATAATTCTGCACTATTTTTCTTATTTCCGTTCTCGGAAAATTTCATCATAAGGAGAGCAAATTACGTCTTATCACCTGCAGGGGATTTTTGTATATGATAACATTAAACGTCATTTTCCCCTTCCGTCAACCATGGCAAATATTGCGTCAGCTCACAGAAACACCTACGTAAACAGTCAAGAATTGATTCTGCTCTTGTTATTGGGAAAAATCTATAAAATTGCGAGTGATATTTCTTTCGCTTCCAAGTTGCATTTTAAAAGCTTGATGAGCTCATTTCTTGAGAACAAGGGATCATTTGTTGACCCTTAATTGGTGAGGGGATTTTGTTTTGTAACTTTAGTGGTAAGGTGGGGTGTATGTAACCTCAATACTATATTTCTTGTGCAACTCAGAAAATTTCGCAAATTAAAAAAGGAAAATTTCCAATGATTTTTGCATTATTTATTTATATAAATACAACTTAAACGGCAACGTAGGTAACATACACAGAGAAATTTTTTGCGTCTCCTCTAACAAGAGCATTTCATACACTAGATAAAAAGTTTAATGAAGTGCATTTTCACGCGTTGCATCTGAAATTTGAAGGGAAAAAAAGTGCTGTAAAGATACACGATTGAAGTGAAGCTTTTATACTTTCTTTCTTTTTACATTATGAACTGTCACTTCACCCGCACGTTTTCTTTCCCGCCACGCCCTTGTTCTTTCTGCGCCTGACTAGACATATTTGCAACAAAACTGTATATTTAATGAAGAAAATGGATTATATAAACAACGAGAAAACTGATCTGCTTTTCGACTGTTGCCAAAAACAATGGAAAGTAATAGTTATTACCAAGTTAGTTTTGTTAATAGAAGTTAATGAACAAATTTCAAGGTTGAACTTAGGCAATGAGGATTACTCTTTTAAATTGATTAGTTGACTTGAAACGCAAAAATGTTCGGAAACTTGCAATATATAAAAAGTTTAAACTGCCCAAAATCCACAAATATATGCTTGCTTATGTTCAGCCTAGAAATTAATTGGTCGAATTTATTAACAAAACTAATATTATAATTACTTTCCTTTTCATTATTTTTGAAACAATTAAAAAGCGGAAGTATTTTAACTAAATAATTACTGTTATTTTTCAGTGTTTTTGGCATCCAGTTGAAAAGCCACTACGTCACTTCTGTCACACAAAAGGAGTGCAGATCAGATTTCCAATGCCCTCGAAATAAAACGTTTCAGTTAAGAAAAAAAAAAAAACATCGTAGAAAATGGGCTAAGGATAAATTTTAATCTTTTAAAATGATACATTTGAATGATTTTTTAGCTTTCTAAATACAAAAATCAATCGTTCTAAAAGGTAAAAAATCCAAAATAGTGCATTTTTTCGTTTCCTTTCATCTTACCTGTAGATTTTTTTTTTTTTTTTTGATTAACTGATCACTATTATTGAGCAGTCACGATTGCTTATTGTTCTCACTTGACAGTTTTGATGTCCTATGATTTTATTTCCCCCCCCCCCCCCGCCTTCCTCTGCAGCACCACCGTCGACCGGCCGCCTCACGATGCTGCTACTCTAGCGAAAACCGTCTCCAGGTTGCGTCACTTACTTGCCTACACTTACACGTACACCTACGCACACACATACACCTACACAGACAAACACATACACACACACGCATACATACAGACACCTACACACACACACACAAACAAACACACAACTACCCACACACATGCCCTACACATACATACACATAACCCCCACACACAAACAAACATCCCTCCCTGACACAAATACACACGCCTACATACACACACACTCGTGATTGCGAAAAACATAATTTGATTTCAAGATGTCAAAGTTCAAATAATTTTTTTTTTTTTGTTCTTTTGTTTTCTCTTTGAATATTCCACTATTTCAAAATGATTTTCAATCCTCTAAAAATGCGAAGAAGTATTTTCACGCCTTTAAAATCAAAGTCACATATATATAGTCCATAAAGTCATCATGTAAACATTACAAAACGTTTGAATGCTGAACTTCAATTCTTCAGGGGTGTTAGGCACCCCTCGCAATTTAAGAGTTGAGGATGTGCATTAGTACAAGCTACTTTTCAGGAGAAACGAATTACAGTCATCATTTTCGACACGTAGATGAGCGTAGTGTATGTGTACATACACTACGCTCATCTACGTGTCAATTGTATGGAAAGATATAATGCAGTAAAATTTCCAAGAATTTTTCTAGCACTAAAAAAATAGACTTTCTCCACCTCTCCTCACCTTTTAGCGGGGTTATTCAGGTTGTAGGTTTAGTGTAGGGTTAGGTTAGGGTTACCTTAGGTTGTACTACACAAGGGGTCAGCAAAACGGATCCCCGTATAGCTGGGTTCAGAGGCCGACAGGGGTCTGCAGACGTGGTACATCGCGCCGGGGAAAGTCCCTCACTGAGCATCAGCCCAGCTTGAAGTTTACCACTTAGTGTGTGAACACAGCTTTCCGTGAAGTATGGCATGGGCCGTACCTCGTTGGTGTGCTGTGGTTCCCTACAATATCAGATACTGATTAAAATATAGGTTCAAAAGTTGAGTTGAATCCAGGGCCGGCTCCAGTAGTTTTGCCGCCCCAGGCGATGTTGATAACAGCCGCTACATTGCACGAAACTGCAGTGTGACTGCATTGAAACTTCGATTCTTGATTTTTCAGAAAGAACCCTGATTTAACAAACTTTTTTTTTTTTTTTGCATTCATCTGTTCCGTTTCAGTCTAATCGCCTCTTACGCGACCCTACACCAACGGAGGCGACACTGCGAAAGCCTTAGTCCTGCCTTTGTTTCCAGCGGCACATTAAATCTGCAGCTGGAGTGATCCATTCGACTGTCATGACATATAATACATGGTCACCCCTAACATTCCTCTACAACACCTAGACAGCCTAACGGTACGCTTGTGCTATGTCACAAGAGTTGGACCTCATAGCAAGGCTCCCAGGAGTCATTTTTTATTAGGACAATGCTCGGTCACATAGAGCAAGGGTGTCAGAGGGCGCCTTATTCTACTTTATCTCATTCTCTGGCCTGTTCGGTGTCCTGAGCTGTAGACGGAGCATATCGGGGATTGTTTGGGACGGTAAGTTGGATAATCGACCAGTTAAGTAAATTAGTGGCACGTTACAGCAACTGTACTATGAGCAGACATCATGCGAGACTGTTATCCTCGATGCTCGACTGTATCGCCTCGTACATTTATGTTAGAGGTGGCTCAACATTAGGATGGTTCGAAAAAAATCGATTTTTTTTTTCGGAATCATGTTACCTCTCAAAAGTTGTAGTTTAGTGTCCTCAATTGAGGAAAAATAATAAAAAAAATTCTAAGTTGACATCTTCAGTTCGCGCATGGGGCTGAAAGTTTGAAAAAAATCCTTATATATTATTTCTGTAGCCTGTTTTTGGTTTCTACGCCAAATTTTCCTCAATTCTTGATCGATTTCTTTGATTTACGGCTTATTTTATAGCTTATGGTGCTGGCTACTGACGAAAAATAGACCCAAGGTCTGAAAATTGTTTCTTTCAGCCGAAAAAACCTGTTTTAAAGAACCAGAATGAGGTTTTCGGTCAAACTTATAACTTTAATTTGCGCTATGACCGACAGAGCCGAGTAGCTTGATCGGCAGAGCGTTCTCTTCGTAACCAGGAGATTACGTGTTCGGGCCCACGTCCGAACAATCTGCAACAAAAAAATTAGAGAAATATCGCGCATTACATGAACGCTGAATTAAATGAGTAACAGCTATGAGGGAATAGAATAAATGAGAAGGAAATGCTCCTTGCTGATATGAAAACATTCGGTGATTTTGTGCTAAATTACTTCAAAATTGCACGTGTTTTTTTTTTTTTTTTTTGAAGCTTTGGCTCTGGAAAGAAAATTGAAGCATAATGTAAGCGAAAATATAAGTAACAGGTTTAAGATTTCAGACTACAATAGAATTGTTTTTTTGTTCAGAAAAAAAATAATAAATCGTATATTGAAATATATATTCTTCTAATGAGTTTTTAACTCTTTGTACAAATAAATAAAATACTACCTCAATTTGAAGGGTAAAATATATATTTTTTCTTCTTTTTGCTAAAAAACAAATAGCTTATCACATTTTTACTACATTCGAAAGCATAGTTCAATTTATTTTGTATTTTAACCGTGCTGTTAAATGATGAACACGTGCTGCCATCAAAGTTATAACGGTTTAAGCAGCCTGCGATAACAAATTGTAAAAATTTTCAAAAATAAAAACATTTTTCTTCAATATCTTATCTTATATATTAATCCCCTCTCATTTTAAAACTTATCAGGCTGGCCAATGACGAAAAAAACACTTACGGTCGAAAATTCAAGTTTTCGAAATCGCCTCTTGCTGTTTCAAAACCTTGATGCTGCCTGTAGTTCTTATGCATTTTTTAAAGCAAAGTTCTAATGCAGTTTTAAATTTTTTACGTCGCTTTCGGCAAAAAAAAAAAAAATAAATAAATAAAAAAATAAATAAAAAATAGCCTGTGTGTGTGTTTATATTTTAATAAAGCTTAACAGCACTGGACTTAGTTGTTCGGTTTTATGGATAAGTTTTTTTCGGTAGAGCGTTCGGCTATAAACTATATGAACTTCGGGCAAGCTTGGGCTGTCCGACATAATATCAAATTTATATTAGTATTACGCATTACATGTGCTCATAACATACACACCTAATAAAATAAATGCAGTGGGAATGCTACTTGGTGTTTCGACTCCTTTATGCAGGCTACAGTTATCATTCGGATAAGTTGATTGTTAATCGAACTGTGTTCTTTGACTACATCCAGACCACTCAACATAATGTAAGCATAAAAAAGTATTAGATTTACCTAAAGAAATCCTTTTTGTGCAGAAAAAACATTTTTATTGTATGCTAAAATGTAGATGTTTCTAATAGCAGTGTTCGACCTTTTGTACAAATGAAAAAATACACGCCCGATTAAAACTACGAGTTTCACGCAGTAAACCTTTAATTTTTTATTCGCGCGAATACGATATAAAGCATTAAAAGTATTATCAACTTCATTAGCAAGAAATTATTTTCTACTCCTCTGCTTTCTGCTGAAAAAAAAATACATTTTGTCTACGTTCGAAAAATTACACTTAAGAACGGACTCAGTTCAACTGGTTTTGGTTTTGAATTTTAAGAGTTCGATTAAAAGAGAAACATGTGAGGGCATTTAAGCCGTAACGGTTAAAGCAACCTTCTATATGAAATAGTTCAATATTCAAAGATAAAAACACTTATTTTCAATCAAATTTATTACTTCTCTAGAATGTTTGTTTCAATCGCTACGTGAGATCTTCGTCATTCTTTAATCAAATTCCATGCTTTGCGAATAATTTTAAATCGTATCATGCTGGTTAATGACAAAACACAGATGCATGATCTTATTATTATTTTTTTGGCAAAAAGCTTTTTTGCTGTTTTTTACTACGCATTCCTTCAATGAATAGCTTTCGAAAAGGAAGGCGCAATTGCTAGGTTTGTTGGGGTGTCGGGCTGTTAGTCAGAATGGCGCCAATTCGAATCCGTGCCAATAAATATCTCTTTAATGTTTCTTTTTTTCCCGTCAGATGCTGACATGTGCAGGACTGTATGTGCCACAACCTGTTTTTTCACATGCACAATTATTGCTTTTTCACGAGTCACCACTCAGCCACACTTTTAATGACATTTATGTTTGCATTGAAAATATGTACGATTAAAAGGGGAGCTATGATCAAATTATCACAACGTTGTATTTAACGAGGTTTTGTTACTGATGTCTTTAAATTACATGCCTTCTCTTCTGCGCTTACTTTTTTTTCGGTTCTTCGTCATAATGTTCTTCCTATGAAATTCTTAAAGAGCGAAATGCCTTATGAAACGATTTGAAGCACAGTGCGGAGTTCCGCACGGGTCGACTAGTGTTAAAAATTGACATTTCAGAAAATAATAAAATTACTTTTTTTCATTTTTATTACTTCCTTTTACAAAAAAGAAGTATTGTATTCGCGAAAAAATTTTCACTCAAAAATTGACCTTAATTTCCATTTTACTCACCCCCGAATGAATGTAGAGTTTTTTTTTCGACTCGACCACACGTGGATAAGTGCCTGAGAACGTACAGACACCCGAAATACCCTTTTTGACAATTCCCCAGTGAATTACAACTAGTTTTCTCGTGACGTCCGTATGTACGTATGTATGTGTGTATGTACGTATGTATCTCACATAGCTCAAAAAAAGTATGTCTTAGAAAATTGATATTTGGTACGTAGATTCCCAGTGGGGTCTAGTTGTGCACCTCCTCTTTTGGTTGCACTCGGATGTTCCTAAGGGGGTCTTTTACACCTTTTGGGGGGGGGGAATCATTGTTAATTTCAATGCTAACTCAAGTGGTGTTATAATTGGGCGGAACCTTGGCAATATATCGCCAGTTTTTTTTTTTTTTTTTGGTCGCCAAGTTTCGTCGCCAACTTGGCGACAGATTTAGCAATATTTTTTTTTTTAATTTGATTTCAATTTGGTCACTGTTGGCGATATTTAGAAAGGAAACTATTGAATCACATTAAAATTGCCAGTAATGGGTAAATGACATTAAATTGGAGTAAAAGGAAGTCATGTGATGCACACATCAGCTCGTTTTTTGTTATTGAGTGAATATTTGGTGAAATGTGATAAATACAAGAGTTTTCCTCAATCAATTCAATTACAACTGTAAACGTGATATAGATTAATTTTCACTAGCTGCTTGCGGACCACATGGAAATTGATTGCGAACCACAGGTTGAGAAGCACTGTTTTCAAGTATTGAGTGTTACTATTGGAACTCCAAAATGAGTTTTTCTATTGCTATTAAACGTCTTTCCTAGCTTTATAAGATTTTAGAAACTTGTTCTAAGTAAATATAAGTGCTCACAGTTACAAGATTAAAGTGCGTTTTCTCTTTTAGCTTGAAGAAAATTGTGAACTATTGCCAATATGAAAGGAAAGATTCAAACAGGTTAGTGAATTTATACTAAAGAAGTACATTAACTAGTTAAATTTTGATACATTTTTATTTCGTTCGCATAAATTTGTATTTATTTATTTTCAAATTTATATATTTTTTGTGCAAACCAAAGATTGGAACTTGAGACAGTTGTTACAAACATTGACAATCAATTTAGTATGATACCGATAAATATATCATTTAGAAAATCGCTTCTTGCTTTTAAGTTTCTCGGTTTTCAAATTATAGATGTGTAAACATTAAAAGAATAACCGCGATAATTTATGTAAAAATTGTATGTCGAATAATAATCACAAACGCTCACATAAGCGATATTTTTGTTGAAATTCTTTAAAAAATGTTTTGTTACAAATAAAGATGCATCTTTAGCTTCCTCTAAAAAATAAATTTTATATATTTTAGGAAAAAGTGGTCAAAATCGCAACTTTGAGGTTTGAGTGAAAATAAAAGACATTTAGAGATATTTCTAGGGTGAAAATTAATCAGCAATGTCCGTATACATTTGATAGGCATTATTCTAAGTTCGGATGCGTTGCTGTACATAATTATTTTATTATTGATTTTTTTCCCTTTGTCAAGCTCTGCAAAATGAGTTTTGCCGCATCGGTGTGGTAAATCCAGATAATGGGCGGGGTGAAATAAAACACAGTATAAGTTCAGAGTTTGATAAAAAGTTGGAAAATAAGGAGTAAGATACAAACGACATTAAAAGGAATACAAAAATAGAAAAAGTAATCACAAGCAAAAAGTTATTGGAAACTTCTTTCTTCTCCTTTTTTCTTTCAGTTTCCATTTCCTTTTCTTCTGCTTCAATTTCCAGTTATTCTTTTGTTATATAAATATGTTTCATAAATATTTAGATGATAATTCAAAATAATAAGTCAATACTACAAATAAATTCAAACTTATTGTTTCGAATTTGAAATGCTATTATTTTCCCTTTAGTTGAATCAAATACAATAACTTATTATTTTGACATCATCAAAAGTGTTAAAAATTGGACAATTTTAATGTTAGTAATATGTGAAATTCAAGATTTTTTTTCTAAACTTTTTTTGAAAGTGGGGGAGCAAAACAAACCAGATTGTGGTTTTTCCCAACTAGGTAGCGGGCGATTTTGTCCCACTCGGTAATGTGTCGATACGTGCGAATTTGCCCTTAATTTTGTCTAACGGATATAATATAACGAAGCATGGTGCTTCTTACTGAGATAAAATCTACGAATAAATACAGTTAATTCATATGTTTACTTGCTCTATACACTGCAAGAAAATTCCGAACCGTCACAGATTATTTTCGGGCAAATTTCCGGGATTTCATAGGTTTTTATCAATTTCCTGTGAAATTCAAGTATCTTTGTTAGAAAGTCTCTTCAATTTTTACAAGTTGCACGAATGCAGATCTCACTGTTGTGAAAAATATTTTTAGATGCCAGTTTAAATATTAACCTAGCTTTTTTCTTAAGTGTGCCTTCGGTTAGATTACGGTTTTTCCAGATTATTTAAGCTCCCAATGGGAGAGAAATGTAATTCTGGATTCCGTAGTTTAGCAAGAAATGCAGGCAACTAAGATGCCTGGTACTTACCTGTAATTCTGGCTTGTCTTTGGCCATGGTTGATATAATGCTTTACCTACCTACTTAAGTATTCTCAGAAGGGTCCTAATTTATTCCCCTGTCCAATAATTTGCCGGGAAGATTTCTGAAATCTTCAGAAAGATTCCAGGATTCCCTACCCTCAAGACTCACTCTACATCACTAGTAATTGTTAGATACTTTTATAATCAAAAATTTTTTTTAATGAAACAATTGGTTTTTGTTACCAAGAGCTCCTATTTGACTAACTGGAGAAGAAGGATACGTTTTAAAAAAGGGAAGTGCTAACATTTTTTTAAGTACATTTTTCAAGACGGCATTTCATGGAACGATATGTTTTAAATTTAGTGAGTGTCTCTTCGCAATTACTAACCAGGGAATCGCACGAAAATAGTAATTTTGAAAACTTTCAAAAAGGTAGCAATTGAAAGAGCATTTTGAGACATACTTTTGACGCAAAAATTATTTGCCCTCATTCGCCCGTTATCAAGATATAAAGGCTTAAAAGCTGCCAAAATTTTAAGAAAAACGCCAAATTTAACAATTTGGCGAGACGTTTATCATGCAATTTCACCGTCTGCATCCATCTCACAAATCGTGTGAAAGATGTCTTCCATTTCTGACTGAAACTCGCTAAATTTGGCGACTTTTCTTAAAATTTCGGCTGACTTTAAAATTTTGAATTTCGATAACGAGATCACGAGGGCAAATAATTTGTGCGTCCAGAAACATGTTTTATAATGCTCTTTTGATTTCTAGTTACTTAATTTTTTTCATTATCACACTATTTTCATCATCACACGTGTGATTTCCTGCAGCATGCTAATATAGGGGAATGTGAGGCAAAGTGAAATAGTTAAGATGACTGTGCGTTTTTAAAATGAACAAATTGGAAATTTGTTTGGAAAATTTCAGTACACGAAGAAAGAACATCGTGTTTCATAATAAAACTTGCATTGAAACATTTTTTATTTTTGGCAGTAAAATTTTGCCTTAAAAAAAGTGGAAAATGTTCACTTTTTTTTTCATTGGGGCGAAGTGAAAAATGTGATATTTTTCGAATGAAATATTTCCAGTTTGATTGTGAAATTTTTTTTTTGAACAAATTAATGAGCAAATAATAAAAGGATAATTGAATAAATGAAAAGATAATGAACCAATAAGCTAATAAATAAACAAATCAATTAATAAATACAGGAGGAAAAAGAAATGAGTGAAGAAATCAGTGAATGAATAAGAAAATAAGGGAATGAATGAATTAATATGTGAATTATTAAATAAAAGAATGTTTTTAAATAAGTTAATAATGAATACGTAAGGGGTTTAGTAAATGTTTGCATGAGTAAACAAAATGAACTATCTCACTTTGTCCCATCCATTTTGCCCCCCATGCACTTTATTGATTGAGAAAAATATTAAAAACAAAAATATATAAAAGTTAAGTTTTAAGCTAACAAATACTTCACCGAATAGTGGAAGGTTCCAATTAATATTTAAAATGTTAATAACAAGAACTTTATCATTTGATATTGATTAAATAATTTTTGACTTCCAACAAAATACTACAATTTGAGTATCAATTTTTGAAAATTGCTTATATTACCATATGCCTTGATTTTCAGAGGTAATTTTTTTCTTGACTGAATAGACTATATATATGTTACTACATAATCAAAATATTACTAGGTAAGTGGCGCTAAAAGCAGAGCAAATATTTCACCATTTCACTTTGCCCCGGTATTTGAATGGATTTTTTTTTTTTTTTTTTTTATTTGTACCCTGAAAGCTTAGAAAAATATTGATGAACGAAGTAAATAATCTCTTCAAACTAAATATAGAAAGATAAAACATATCAATTGCTTCCGTTGGGTAAAAATAGCTGAAAATATCAGCTCAGCTGTGTATCACATCAGCGGGTAAACACTCTTTCTCGGTAAACTAAACCAGTTCTTAGTTGAATGTAGACTAAACATTAAAATATCGAAAGATTTATTTTTTGTGGAAGTAAACGAAAATGTTCCCTTTTTTAAAATCACACATTATGCAATTTTTTTTTTAAAATACAGTCAAATCCGCTTATATAACGGGACTTGATTTAACGAAAACTCGGATTTAAGGAGACACTTAGAAATTTTCGGTTGATGTAATGTTGAGTCAATAGAGTATAACTCGCTTTTAACAAACAAACCTTGGTTAAAGCGAGCAATACTTTTGTGATCCATAAAATTTCTATTGACTCTCAGCTTTTCCAAATCTTAAGAACAAGTCATGATGACGGACCTTCTTATATTATTTTTAAATCTGTGTTATAGAGACGCGTTTGAAAATTGTGTATTTTTTCTATGATCACTTTCGAGGATATTTCAGTTTAAATTCAAGCTTACGCAGATTAAAAAAAATAATTTCAGCGACCATCAGAGGTACCACAAACTTTATTTTTTGGAGGGCGGAAATTCTCAATTTGCCAAATGGAACTCGAAATTTTGTTGAATGATGCCCGAATTATGATAATTTTGCCGAATGATGATACATTTTCCGAATCATTTAACAAAATTTGCCGAATAAGAAAATATTTGGTAGGTCACAATGACTTCTCATCCTTCGCCCCTGGCGACGATGGTAATGAGAAAAGGGAAAAATTTCAAGCTGAACTATCCTCAACATATGCAATGGCTTTTTTATGTGTAGAAAAAGATCTAATCTGTAAGCCCAGAGCTGCACGTGATTTTTTGGACCAGGAATATCCTTCGAAAAACAATAACACAAGAATGAATAAATAAGACAGTTGAAAGCAAATTTCTTTGGTATTCTACAGTTGAAAGCAACTTCTTTGGTAGCCTACAGAAATAAAAAACAGATTAAGTTTGTATCAGTTTTTATTATTTTTCCTGTTGTCTCTACCAATCGCGCAGCCAGAAATTTCCTTTTTCCCCCACCCAGAAGGGAATTTCTCGATGGATTGAATTCTATTGAATCGAGCTGATTCGAGTCGAATGAGCTCCTAAATTCGGTTGTTTCATTAGTTATAGGAGGACTATTACTACGTTACTCCTTATGAAGTTTTAATTTTCATTCGTAAGAAGTAATAAAAATACTATTTTAAAGAAGCAATATGAGCGAAGCGACAACAGGTTAAGCGTTCTAACCATTCTCTCAATTGAAAAAAGCATGATAAATGACTTGTTTAAATTCACTTGAAATGTAACTGATTTATTTGCCTCAAATATAAATAAGGAAAGAATATAAAATAAAAACAACTTCAAAAAAAGCTTGTGAGTAACGTCATAACTGCACATTTACTATTCGAAATTTGTTTTATGAACCTGCATTTAAATGACTCACAAACACACAGTTATAAATATTTAAACAAATATTGTGGACAAAGTTAAAATTATACCCATATCACTTAAAATACGTGTTTAAATGCAATGCATTATAACACATTTTAGCGTTATGGTAAATTTAAATTAAACATTATTATAAATGCACAAATTTTCATTTATAAAGCTACTTAGTCAAATCTTATTTTTTAGCAAAACGTTATTAATTGAGGTGTTTAGTATCAAAAGGGAACTTGATCCATGAAGTAAGCATGTTTTTTTTTCTTTCATAATTTGATTTTTTTTTTTCGATACTATTACACCACAAAGCGATGTGGAAGAAATCCCTTCCAACCAGGTCGAAAACCACTGTCAAAAACCAGTTTTACTTCAAAACCAGCTCGACTCATGCTTTTACCATATCGCAACTGTAAAAACGTACATGTAATAACAGCATTTTTGTAATAAATTGCTTAGCCAAAATGCATTTTGGATTGTACAGATACAGGCTAGTATACATGGCTTTAAAGTGAGAAACCACATGAATTTGACTGAAATTTTGAATGGAAAATTAAAAAATACATAAATAAGACCCATTTAGTTCAAAAAGAACTCAATCCAAATTGTTTTTATCTGTAAATAAAATTAGACAATGCTGCTAATTTAAAAAAGGAAACGAAAATGAAATCCTACATCGAATGCTTTTTAAAGGAAAAAAAATCTTATGGAAAAAATAAGTGGGCACGCTATGAAATGTTTTTTTGTATCTCCTGTAAAGTTTTTAAAAATGGATAAAGTTGGTTTTAATACTAACAGTTTCAATTTATTCTTCATATTTTAACGTGCTCAAATACATAAACAGATATAAATTTACAAATAAAAAAACTCTCTCAAATTTGTTAATCTACATTTCTATTAATTTTTAGAAGAGCATAACTTTCAGTATTCTATATCAATACATACAAAAACGTTCGTCAGTATCGTTGCAGATTATATATTTCATTATTTTTTTATTTATTTATTCAGTCACTGCTTGAAGAAAAAAAAGACACTAAACAGGGCTGCCCATCCCCCCCCCCTTAGTTCAATATCGCAAATCCCTCCTCCTTTTTTTCTTTACCCTCTTTCCCTGTTTAATTTTTTAGCTCTTTTTTAAAATTCATTTATTTTTTTATTTTTTACTTATTTATTCATTTATTTTTAATAATTATTTTATTAGAAAAGCTATGTGCTATGCCAATAACATACACACACACAGACACACAAACTAAATAATTAAATGAAATAAAATATAAATAGAATAAAATAAAACAAATAATTTAAATCAAAAAATTAACCAAAAAACAAATACAAAAAAAAATAAAATTCTAAAATTCCCCCCCAAAAAAATTAGATGGCGCAACCTGCGCCATAATTACCCCTTGTGGGCGCCCCTGCCACTAAAATGTAAGATGAGAAACTCGTATTTTCATTTTTACTCCGATTCAAGTAAAAGTACTTATTACACAGATGCCCTGAGAGCATCGTGACAGTCGGTAAACATTTCAATTCCTTGCCCTGCGATTGCGTAGTTCGCTGTGACGACAACTAGATGCAATTACCTTCTCGAATTGCGTCAGCCGGTGGTGGAATGGAAGGCTTTTTATGAACGGTGAAAGAAAAAAGTATACGCACGTAAAGTAAAACAATAGTAAATAAGTTGTAACTATTTAACACGAATTCCTCATTCATACGAGCGCGTGTAGACGCATGGAAGGGAATATTTCTCTTGGAATAATTAGTTATCTGTATTTCCTTATTAAAGATGGAGAAAAATAATGCATTCTTTAATATTAAATGTAGCAAGACAGATGGGATGAGGTGACTGTATGCAGGGTGTGCATCCTAAATTTTACTTCGTTTAACTTTTAATTTTTGATTATTTCTGACCGAGATAGAAATGACCTAATAGTATACAGTCGACTCCCGCTACAACGCGATTAGACTTACGCGAAAAGGCTATAACGCGAGTTCTTCACGAGCAACGAATTTTAGAGCTAAAGTGAATTTCTCGTTATTGACCATTAAATATTGACTTTGTGAATGTGCTTTCATCCTTTAAGCATCACAGACTGCGCAAGTTCCCACACATCGCACTAGTCCAAAAACATCACTTTGTTAATGTGTATAAATACCCAATCCACATTTTTCATTTATTTGTACTCAATACGAAAGGTGATGAAATTGTGTGGCACCTAGGAACGTTGTTTCATCTAAAGTTCGTGAAAAACAAAAAGCGAAAGTTTGCGGCAGTTTAAGAAAAACATATTAGAATAACGATCTGATTGCGCATCATAAATCATCATCTTCAATTTTTAAGTCATAAATGTAACTATCATTGTATCTACTGTACGGTGCAGCATTTTATTATTACTACATATTGTATGTACCGTACTGTTTTATTTTATGTCTCTCGAATTTATCATTGATTTTGTGCATCGTTACAGTATTTTATGTTGAATATAATGCAGCTTTAAAAAAAATAGTAAAAATTCAGCTGTGTATGTAAGAAACGGTGATAGAAAGTTAAAAAATGTTCTAAAATAGTTTGAAAGGTGTTTAAAAATGTCCAGAATAGTCTGGTATGTTAAGGGGAAAAAAAGTGCATATCCTTTTCCACAACACGAAATTTCGACTTACGCGAGGGGTCTTGGAACGCATCCCTCGCGTAAGTCGGGATCCGACTGTAAATGATCGTCGTTCTGGAGATGATTTAGTTAATTAAATATTGTGGCAATATAGTGGGAAACTTGCTTTGGAATAAAATTTTATGCACACCATTTGCGTACAATGGATCAGGCAAACATAGATGACTGGCACTGTAAAGACTCTCTATGCTTAAAAAATTTGGTGGTTACATCAAAAAATGGGGCTTCGTGTGCAGGGATATGTAATCGCATGATATACCTCCTATTATCGAGTTATTTATCCGATGTAGCGAGTGTATATTAAGTTATCTAGTTTTTTACTAGCAGTATTCGAACGTATTTTAAAAGAAGTGCCTTAAATAAATAATATCTCTGCCACCCCCACCCCCCGCAGTAAAAAAAATAATTTTCTTTCGCTAAAATGTGTACAACCCTTTACAAAACAGTAACCAAGTAAATTGCGATTTAAAATATTTTACAAAATAAATTTTTAATAACTTTAATTTTCATTAACGCCCGCTTGAAAATGCAAAATAATTCACCAACTCCCTATCTCGCCAAGGGACCATGCTACCATAGCCCGTCCAATTTGCGAGCGGATCGCACTCCAATTAATTAGCAATCTGATCTTTTTATGCGTTTAAACAAAAATCCCCCTTCTCCCTCCCCCCTCCATCCACAGAAAAATGGATGCAATAAAAGAGCATTACATCTAGAACAAAATGTAAACACCTGATCCTCCTCCGTCGTTGAAAAAAAGAATTTAATTAATATGCGACTTACAATTGGAAAAAAATAAAAAATACGCACCCCCCATCCCCCGTAGAAAAAGAATGTCATTAAAGTACGTGTTAAATTTAGAATTAAGAAAAATTTGCACCTCTCCCCCCCCCCCGTAAAATGAGGAATTTAATTAATATACGCTGCACAATAAGAATGAAGTGAAAATTAGCTCCCCCTCCCCACTCTTAGCATAAAAGTAACTCAATAATTAAAATGAGATACAGTGAAAACGCCCCCTTCCCCTCTTAGGGAAAAAAATTAGGAGAGTAATCATTTCGCAACCCGTCGACGATAAAAAGAATTAAAAGTACGAATTGCAAAAACAACAAATAGTTGTCATAACTTTTGATCATAAACACATAGAAAGAAAAAAAATCTAGTAAATATAACAAAAGGGATAGACGTTAGTGCAATGAGAACATTTATATGCTTAAAAGAAACTTAATCATATCGTTAACAATTTCTCTATTCAAAATTTCATGAATTCTTTTTCAAAGAAATTAAGTTAAATAACTTGCAATTAATGCTAGATGGTTTAATAACAGACACAATGACAAAAAAATCAATATTAACTTACAATAGAGTTAATGTATAAATAACTTATCTGAGTAATCACAGGATCAAACACACAATGCTCGCTTCACTCGGAACACATAATATCATTTAAAAACACTGATGTTGCCAGATTTTAACTGTAAAAGTTTGACTTTAACTTTGAAACAGTTAAGCTTCATTTCAGATTATTCTATTCTATTTCTATTCAAGAGTCACAACTGACTACAACTGTATTATGTCGAGGGATCTGCATACTATGTGCCTTGCCTCCATTATTTTATATACCGATAGATGGCAGCACCATCACCGGATCGGACAGTTAATGAGAATTTAGAACTAGTCCAAGAGCTAATAGCTACCTGGTACTAGCACCCCCAGAGGTATCGTTTCACTTGGAGGACATTGAGACCACGAGCATATTTAACGTCGCCCAGTCCCCTTTAATGACGACGGTGGGTCTTCGACCAGCGGGGATCGAACCCGAGCCCCTCCGGCCCCGAGTCCAATGCCCTACCGATCAGGCTACCACGGCCCCCCATTTCAGATTAGAAATCGGAAATATTATAAACGCAAGATAATTAAAAATCTGTTGCATGTTTAAAATGCATCGGAACTGCAATTCGTTACGTCGCTTAAAGTCGTGGAATAATACATCATCGAATGTCTGCTGTATCTCTAGTGAGTAAGGGATTTTTTCCCCAGATTGGATGCTCATGTCAGCATTTATCAATTATCATTACAACTCGTTCTTTAAATTGTGGGCTGGGCAGTGGTGTTCCCATAGGGTATACTCCATATACGCCGTATACTCTCAAACTTTTTTAGACACATAGCGTATACCCTCAAGCTCCAAAAATTTTCATATTATGACATGTTACGTATATGATCGCATACACATATTGTGCGTAATGGATTACTGGGGGGTATACCCTCAGAAAATTGACTGGAGTATCACTGGGGCTGGGTGACGTGGTGATAAGGCGTTGGCCTACTATGCCATGGTACCGGGTTCTGACCCGCGGTGCCAGTGGGTGGATTTTCAAGATGCAGAGAAACGTCAAGGCCCATGTCATATGATTCGTAAACGATCCCTTGGGTATTCGTTTCGCTTTGAATGCCCTCGGCAAAAAAACAAAATCCTAGTGCAGTTTCGCATCGAAGAGGGCCAATGTGCCTCTATCTGGTGTAAACTGTGTCAAAATTATTCGTGCCTTTGATATATGTGCCTTAATCGTGGCACATGAAAGACTGGATGCCATATAGGGGATCTAGGTCTGCAAAAGGCTAACTAGCCTAACGCAGTCCCATTAGAAAGAAAAATGATCATTAAACTACAGTTGCTGTATCGAATGCTTACTGTATCGTTAAATGTAGTGGGATAATTGGCGTGTAATCTTTTCGCATGCAGGGTTATTAAAATGCATACCTAGAATCTGGGCAATTCCATGGGTAACTGACTGACATTTTCGAAGCAAAGCCATAGGCATTTTGTCACATTCCACATAAAATACACATTATTTTCCTGTTTAGCAATCAAGAATTGAGAAATACAGTGAAACCTGCGTAAGTTGACCACTTGCGGATCACTACTTTAGTGGTCAACTTAAACAGGTGGTCAACTTATAGAGGTTGAATTACATGATATAGATCTAATTATGTGCCTGAAAATAGCGATCAACTAAGACACGTGGTCAACTTTAAAGGTTTGACTGTAAATGGATAAATAATGTTGCGAGTACATGTTGAAAAATTAAAAGATTCATCCTCAACTCGAGTTCACAAGATGGTTTTTTGTTTTGTTTATTTGTTTGTTTGTTGATTGATTAATATTTTTTGCTTTTATAGTTTTGGGCTTGATCGAACCAGATAAGCTTGGAGTCACCCTCACGCATGAGCACCTTCTTCATGATTTGCCATTGGAAGTCTTCCGGAAGCCGATGCCAAGTTCACTGCCATCAGAGCTCTCGGCATCCCATTCATCAGTTTCCATGGAAAACCTAGGATGGATTCGACAATATCCGTAGGTTTATTTATCCTCAATACTAGACCCTACACAAGTATAACAGTAGTCATTAGTTTGATAGAACCTGATAAGTTTGAAGTCACTCCCACACATAAACCACCTTCTTCATAACATGACACTGAAAGTCTTCAGGAAGACAATACCACGTGCTATCCAAGATCAAATCTATTGACTTCGGATTCACGAATTCCATGAAAAACTTCAGATGATTCAAAGGGTATCAGTAAATTTATTCAACTGCAGCCCTAGTCCCGACACTCCTATTCAGTAAAGCAATTCAGGTCTGTCGACTTCGGATTCACTTGTTTCCGAAGAAAACGTAGGGTGAATCAGGCAATTTGCTTAAGTTTATTCATCCGCATTACTAGACTCTACATTCGTTTAACAATATTCTATAAATAAAATTGAGAATTGTTAAAACCTGTTAAACTTGAAGTCACTCACACATAAGCACCTTCGTGATGATCTGGCGCTGGAAATCTCCAGAAAGTCAATGCCGAAAGCTCATTAAGTGCTTCAAATTCATATGTTTTCACGGAAAACTTAGGTTGGATCATATAATATCCTTAAGCTTCCATTTATTCGCTTGTATAACCACGTTTAGTAATTTAGATCTTCGTCGCGTCAATAACTTTGATATAAAACCATAAAAATTTAATTCGAAACTTGGTTGGCTGAATAGTTGTCGGTGGAGTTTCCGTAGCTCTTTGGTAGAAGTATCGTTTCGTATGCCGGAGGTCGTGGGTTCGATTCCCCACCTGTGCTATGAGGGATTTCCTCTCTTTGTGTTGCAAATCTTTCTTGCGTTTTCTTGTATGGAGGAGTAAAAAAGTTCAACCTCTCAAGAGACAGTGGCATCCAATCGCTCCATAATGCTTATTAACTATGGCATGCCAAGAACAGCAACAATAGTTATAAAAGAACCTCCTCAAAAAATTAAAGAAGTCAGTCTGAACTTTAAACAGCCAGTAGATATATTTTACTGAATTTAAAGTAGCTCTTCACGTAATCAGCATAGTTTCGTTGCACAGATTTAGACTTATTACTCTAACGTCATCTAGATCAGGGACATAGTGCTTATTAACTATGGCATGCCAAGAAGAGCAACAATAGTTATAAAAGAATCTCATGAAAAAATTAAAGAAGTCAGTCTGAACTTTAAACAGCCAATAAATATATTTTACTGAATTTAAAGTAGCTCTTCACGTAATCAGCATAGTTTCGTTGCACAGATTTAGACTTATTACTCTAACGTCATCTAGATCAGGGACTCTCATCTTTTTAGGCTTTATGCTTCCCTTTCAACCCTGGTGTGAGGTCACGCTCCCACCCTCACCACCACCATATGTGATAATATAAGTACGTAGTATAACCAGAAACTAAGATAGTTAGAATAGCTGAAGTTGATCATATCTAATGAAAATATACATAGAATATTTTACACACAAAATTGGATATAAGTGCACATAATCGCAAAATGCACTTGTTTTTTCAGAGGAAACTGGTGGAAACATATGAAATCCCCGAAGGTTGCCAAGAAATTTTATGTGACCTTTCAGAATTTTCTCACACACAGTGAAAATTTTTTCAACATATATCTTAAATCATTACTTACATAAACTTATCTACATTAAAAAAAATAATAATAATAATGGAAGAATATTTTAATATGCACTTGGGACGAGATTAACCTGCCTTGAAAGTAAATTCAAGGTGTACTTTAAAAATAACTGTAATTGAATATAACATATATTAAATAACATAAATGACGTATATTGTGTCTTTCTGGAATTTATCTTATTTTTTGAGTGACGGTTTTCTTAGCGAATAAAATGCTTTTAAATGTCTCCATGCTATAAGCAGGGCCGTGCACGGAAATTTTGGAGTCCGTTACTAATAAATTTTACAGGTCTCCTCCATCCCCCTGCGTCCCTACATATATTTCACCCCTCGTTTTAAAAAATCTCGGGCCCCTTCAGGTTCTGGCCCAGGCCAACAGGTGTCCCCCCCCCCCCTGTGAACGTCCCTGGCTACAATTTTCAGAGACTAATCACAAGGTGATAGATCAGGCGATTACGGAAGGTGATCGAGGATACAAATGTATTTTCTGTTCCTAAACTGAAAACTGTAATGAAAAGAGCTTTTTATTACGATATTCCGGCCATTCAAGCAGCGTGACATGGGTGGTGAAGAACATTCCCAAAACCGAATTTAAAAATTATATGGATAAATTGGTTGGCAGTTTAAAACGATGTATTGAGTTAAATGGATCCTGTTTTGAATAAATATTAGCATTAAAACATACTGCAACGTTTAATTTATTCTATCACTAAAAAGTTCAGCTATTGTTCATAAATCCCACTCTATATATTCGAATACTGTTAAGGTGAGTGACTGGTTGGTGACACATTCTCATTTGTCAGCCATTTACTAAAAATTAAGGTTATTTTTATATCACACTATATAAATAAAAATGTTATAGTGTCACATACCAAATGCTACTTTTTGACGAAATTATGAATTTCTGAAAATGAAATTGGGCTTAATTTCATTTACTGCTCAGACTATCCCATTTTTATACCAGACCTCTGCTATTCAAAATGATCTTTAGCATAAATATTATTTTGCGACATATATGCTATCTAAAATTTCATCATTTAACGACGTAATGTTTTGACGGTAAATTTTGTCATACAAAACACTCTTTTTTGCTTATCGTTCTCATTAATCACTTTTCCGTTAAAAGGAAAGCAGGAAGAATAAATATTCCTTCATTTCCGTTTCATTTGAAGTTAAAAAGAAAAAAAGTGTCATTTCACTGAAATAAGTTTTTAGAAATTCCAAGAATTGTATTTCCTTATTAAAAGCATCATTCAAAAGTATTGTTAAAAGCAGAGTGTTTATTTATTCCTTTAATTTGTGGTTTAGCTATTCAAGGCAATTTATTCCTAAATTGCACATTTCACTAACAAATTTCTCTTTCATATTGATTTAAATGCAGTAGTCACGCAAGTAATTTATGAAATATTGTAAATATACAATCTTCTAATCTACCTGTCCGGTAATCCGATGTTCCACCTAATCCGACGCGCGCAGAATTGATCTTTCTGTGTTTTCTTTTCTTTCTTTCCTGTTTTTTTTCCCTCGGGCAGTTCAAACTGCATCATGGAAGAATAATACCGGTTAAAGATGCAAAAAAAAAAAAAAAAAAAACCGACAAATTTTAAACAACAGAGAGAACAACTAACATGGAGTAAGGTTTGAGGATCTGGCTGACCAAGGCTTAAAGAGTACATCATCATCATCACCTTTCACTGCCAATCCAGCGTTGCGGAACGTCAGTGGCGAAGCGAAGAGGGGGGGGGGTAAAAACACCCCCCAGAGCTCTTGGTTTCAACGTTGTCAATCCTAATACAGTAGTTGATAGCGTGTAAGAACTATTGTGACCAAAAAATTCCCCTCAGAAGGAATTTCTGGCTACGCTAGTGCGGAACGTGCATGTCGAAGTAGTCACGTACGTTCAAAAAATCTTGGACAGTTTATCCTTATTTTTACGTATCATTCGTAGCGGTAAATGTAATAGTTTATGAAATATAAATTTTCAAAACCGGGATATTCTTTTAAGCTAGCCCAGTATAACAGGAGTCTGATTTTGATGGATAAATCTTTGAAATTAAATTGCTCGGTAGCCATGAACTACTTTCAACTTGCTTTGAAAAAACCCGTTGTCGATGTTTTACGGACGAATATTTTTTGTCATGCAAGGATTAAAATTAACTGCCGAATTGCGCCAGAAAGGCAAAATATAAATATTCGAATCTGAAGATTATTTCAAATACAGTAAAACCTGTGAAGTTGACCACCTGTCTAAGTTGACCGCTTTTTTCAGGCACGGAATTAGCTCTTATCATATAAATCAACCTCTGTAAGTTGACCACCCTGTTTCAGTTGACTACTAAAGTAGTGCACCGCAAGTGGTCAACTTACACAGGTTTGTTTCACAATTATATTTTGACTGTGCTGGAAGTAATGAAGTATGAGGTTTTCAATGCCGTTAGTGCGAAATTTTTTGGGGGGGAATTGAACAAAAGAGTCATTATTTTCTGGTTATGTATCAAAAAGTTCATTGGTACAGGCTAAAAACATTACTACTCTGCTGCACAACATCTGTGTCGCAGCATATCAAAAGCCCGGTCATATGAGTTATTGTTTCTCAAGGTGCGACATTTCAACTTTAGTCATAACCTCAAAGCCTCAAACAAAAAGATTTTCCTGACCAATTTATGAAGCATCATACCTGATTACAAAATAATAATATTAATAATAATTTTTTCTTAGCTACTCTTCGCGTATTCTCAGACGTCTAGTGTAGTGATTGCAATACCGGTATACCGAATACCGGTATTTCGAGCAATTTTACAATTTCGAAATACCGGTATTGCTGAGGTAAAATACCGGTATTTTCGGTATTAGCTGAAAATAATAAATAGTTTCAATTAAAGAATGCTCCAGCTCAATTTAACTCATTAAATATCTACTTATATTTTTAAATGCACATTTCTTTTTCCATGCTACAGATCCATACTCAATCTAATGATATAAAAATTTGACTTCAAAAACCCGAACTAATAGAATAACATTAGACCAAAGTAGCGAAAGGTTGCAAAAAGATATTGTCATTACTAGAGGGTGAGACTAATTGCATTTTCGTGCTCTTTTGTGCACCATGTTTTTATTTTTTACATATCCCTGATCACTCACACTCACTTTCCCTATTGGGAAAGTTAATTTCGAGTGTAATTTTGAATGCATTTGTGCTATGTCTTATGAACAATTTTATTCGAACCATCAATTTTAGTGATACTTTATAATTTCTTTTTTTAATTATTTGTCTCAACTGTTCTAAATTTTGAGAAAAACTTTCTTCTTATTAGCATAACAAATGGTAATTTGTTGACATCAGCATTGATTTTTTGTCTTGTCTTACTAGTAGGCTTTATACTTGGCAATATAATATTTAGAAATTATACAGTGCCTTGAAAATTTGTATAGAGGTAAGCATAATCACAATTGAAACATATTTTCAGATATTTACATAATTATAAATACAGAAAACTTTGAAAAGAAAGCGAAAACGAATAAGAGAAAATAACAAGATCAGATTTAGCCAAATTTAAGAAATTACAACCAGCTATAAATTTTAAAAAAATAATAGTAATACACACAATACAAAAGAAACACACACACAAAAAAAGGTTTATCTAAAAAAAAAAGCACGTAAGAGATCGAATTACTAGAAGATGAAGGACTTCGAGACAATTAGAGGAGTTATATCACGCACTGTTAACAGTACCATCGACCTGCGTGAATTCAGAAACAGTATATTCAACTGTAAGAAAGTTGAGCATTAAAATAAGTTCCAGGCTTAGAGATAATTCAATAGATGCCCTATGTTTTTACTATTCTTGATTTTTTTATTATGACACACATTTGTTCCTTCATTTTATATTTGTTTAGCATACTTTTCATTAATAATACAATTTTTGTACAAAATTATGAAATGTCGCAACGAAACGAAATGTTTTGAAGCATCTTTTGAGAAATTTCAAATACCGGTATTTATGCCGGTATTCCAGTATCACGTTTTAAAAATACCGAATACCGGTATTGAATTTTTGGTGCGGTATTGAATTCCCTAGTTTAAGTGGATGAATAACTGCTGCAGTCTTCTTTCTTTTTCGCAGTTTTAATGAATAACTTTGATCATTATGTTAAGATCTGAGGGTTAAAACGACTCTGAGGCTTGTTAAAATGAGCTATATCCATTCCGCATTATGAAAACTGATTCCGTTGACAATTTTGATGACATTGGCTTTTGATGACAACTTCAGTATAGCTTTATCTAATACTTAAACCAGAAATATTGCCCGTATTTTACTCAAGGTGAGAGATTACTACTTGATTTTTTTTTAAAGGCGTTAAGTTCATTTTGTTAGAGTGAAATATACGAAAGCAGGTGAGAATCAATTCCATAAAAAGTAGACTTTCTAAGGATAATATGGAAGATGGCAAGGAAATAAATGATGGGCACTATTTTGATTTTTAATCTTTAGAGTTTTAATCTCTAAGTTTGACATTTTGTGCTAAAAACGATCAAATGCAATATTTTTAAAACTCCAATCCCAAAATCTTCTCCTTTCCCCCTCTTTAATCTCCACGATGTTAAATTTTTATTTAAAACAAAAAATGTGAAAGTACGTTCGACTTAATTTTGAACTTTTACCACTTAAATTCTTGGTCGCCGGGGAAAAAAATGTTGGCGCTAACCAAGTTATTTCTCTGAGTTTGTCAGAAAATTCAGAGCAACATGGCGTGGGAAAGATCCTTATTCTGAGAGAACTAATCACAAGGTATTTTTCTTAATCGCCTGGATGACCTGGCTTCAGAAATTTGTCGGATCCTAATCATAACACATTTAAAAAAATTTTTGTTTTAAACATACTGTTGAGTGCGTTGTGAATACAGGCAGATATATTTTTAACTCCTCTACAAGCGTAGTTCAAGCATGAAAATTGGAAACACGCTCACAAAAATTGAGTAAAACGTATCTTCACTCTTTATGTTTTAAAAAAAAATAATAGCATCGTCAAAATGATATAAAATATAAAAAAAAAACTTCTTACTACAAAATGTCAAAAATCAGTCTATCTATCGCTTTCAAAAGTTTAAAGCTTTTTCTCATCTGTTCGAGTCAGAGATATTTTTAAAGTCAAAGATATTTTTTGCAAATTAAATAAAAACTTAGCACCGCAGAAAGGCATTGGAATTTTTCAGTTATTACATGTGTGCTGAATATTTTATTTTATGTGTTTTTCTAAATGCTAAGAATCAAAATAATACGCATCAACGAAACCCTTTTTTTCCTGCCATCTTCCAGTTCAGTCATAGAAAGATAGTTTTTATCGTGGAATTGATTATTAATATTATGTTCCTCTCTGTTAACGTACATTTCAGTCCTCTAAAAAAGTTAAGGAATATTTTCATGCCTTGAAATCAGCCGGCATCCTTGCTCAAAAACCAACCCTTTGATTTGATGTTATGCAAGCAATTTTGCAATAAGCTGTTTTTACATTCCCATAGCTATACTTACCAGACAGAAGAAATTGCTGGGAATTCCAAGCTTATTTTCTTTAGATGCTTATTGTTATCAAACAACCCCTAACGAACCTGCATATCCGCTCTGTAATGATGGCTTATGCAATGTTATTAAACGAACTTCGCTTCGTTTGAAAAATAAAATAATTTACCAAATAGTATTTGTTATGGTAGACATTTTTTCCTCAAGAATAGTCAAAACTTTTTGCAAGATTCATGTTTTATTACACGTTAGACCTTGAATTTATGGTTAAAAACGGTAATTTTCCTGCTCATTACAATCGTACTATCAAAACGATTCGAATAGTGAAGTATAAGGTCATACAAAACTTCCTTAACTTCTTTTTAAATAATAACTACTTTCATCGTAAAAGCACCAAAAATATTTGCAATATTTTACCGTAATAGACACGTAATTATACCCTAAGCTCTATATTTTGAAACATTATTTTAAAATATACAAAGCAAAAACTCGAACTTGAAATTTCGCAGCAAATGAAGCATAAGATAGGAAAAAAGCAAAGCAGTAGTGAAGTTCTTGGAAAATGTCTGATTTGCATAATTGTATGGTATTGAAGGTTTTTATTTTATAGCTATTTATGTACGCATTTAAGAGTTGGCTGGGATGTTGGGTTGTTGCTTATTTCGTTGTGTTTGGAAAATAAAAAACATGCTCGGTATTTTTTTCGAAAAAGTCTTTATTTCGTATTACCAGTTGCCAGCTAAATATGCGTGCAATTAAAGTCAAATTTTATTTTAGTTTTTATTAGATTCGTTTGAGAATGAATCTCTTTCCCCCCGTGTCCTTTTTTAAAGTTGGATAATCCTTATATATTATTTCTGTAGCCTGTTTTTGGTTTCTACGCCAAATTTCCCTCAATTTTTGATCGATTTCTTTGATTTACGGCTTATTTTATAGCTTATGGTGCTGACTACTGACGAAAAATAGACCCAAGGTCTGAAAATTGTTTCTTTTAGCCGAAAAACCTGTTTTAAAGAACCAGAATGAGGTTTTCGGTCAAACTTATAACTTTAATTTGCGCTATGACCGACAGAGCTGAGTAGCTTGATCGGCAGAGCGTTCTCTTCGTAACCGGGAGATTACGTGTTCGGGCCCACGTCCGAACAATCTGCAACAAAAAAATTAGAGAAATATCGCGCATTACATGAACACTGAATTAAATGGATAACAACTATGAGGGAATAGAATAAATGAGAAGGAAATGCTCCTTGCTGATATGAAGACATTCAGTGATTTTGTGCTAAATTACTTCCAAATTGCAAGTGTTTTTTTTTTTTTTTTTTGAAGCTTTGGCTCTGGAAAGAAAATTAAAGCATAATGTAAGCGAAAATATAAGTAACAGGTTTAAGATTTCAGACTACAATAGAATTGTTTTTTGTTCAGAAAAAAAATAAATCGTATATTGAAATATATATTCTTCTAATGAGTTTTTGACTCTTTGTACAAATAAATAAAATACTACCTCAATTTGAAGGGTAAAATATATATTTTTTCTTCTTTTTGCTAAAAAACAAATAGCTTATCACATTTTTACTACATTCGAAAGCATAGTTCAATTTATTTTGTATTTTAACCGTGCTGTTAAATGATGAACACGTGCTGCCATCTAAGTTATAACGGTTTAAGCAGCCTGCGATAACAAATTGTAAAAATTTTCAAAAATAAAAACATTTTTCTTCAATATCCTTATATATTATTTCTGTAGCCTGTTTTTGGTTTCTACGCCAAATTTCCCTCAATTTTTGATCGATTTCTTTGATTTACGGCTTATTTTATAGCTTATGGTGCTGACTACTGACGAAAAATAGACCCAAGGTGTGAAAATTGTTTCTTTTAGCCGAAAAACCTGTTTTAAAGAACCAGAATGAGGTTTTCGGTCAAACTTATAACTTTAATTTGCGCTATGACCGACAGAGCTGAGTAGCTTGATCGGCAGAGCGTTCTCTTCGTAACCGGGAGATTACGTGTTCGGGCCCACGTCCGAACAATCTGCAACAAAAAAATTAGAGAAATATCGCGCATTACATGAACACTGAATTAAATGGATAACAACTATGAGGGAATAGAATAAATGAGAAGGAAATGCTCCTTGCTGATATGAAAACATTCAGTGATTTTGTGCTAAATTACTTCCAAATTGCACGTGTTTTTTTTTTTTTTTTTGAAGCTTTGGCTTTGGAAAGAAAATTAAAGCATAATGTAAGCGAAAATATAAGTAACAGGTTTAAGATTTCAGACTACAATAGAATTGTTTTTTGTTCAGAAAAAAAATAAATCGTATATTGAAATATATATTCTTCTAATGAGTTTTTGACTCTTTGTACAAATAAATAAAATACTACCTCAATTTGAAGGGTAAAATATATATTTTTTCTTCTTTTTGCTAAAAAACAAATAGCTTATCACATTTTTACTACATTCGAAAGCATAGTTCAATTTATTTTGTATTTTAACCGTGCTGTTAAATGATGAACACGTGCTGCCATCTAAGTTATAACGGTTTAAGCAGCCTGCGATAACAAATTGTAAAAATTTTCAAAAATAAAAACATTTTTCTTCAATATCCTTATATATTATTTCTGTAGCCTGTTTTTGGTTTCCACGCCAGATTTTCCTCAAGTCTTCATCGATTTCTTTGATTTACGCCTTATTTTAAAGCTTATGGTGCTGACTACTGACGAAAAATAGACCCACGGTCTAAAAATTGTGTTTTTCAGCCGAAAAACCTGTTTTAAAGAACCAGAATGAGGTTCTCAGTTAAACTTATAACTTTAATTTGCGCTATGACCGACAGAGCTGAATAGCTTGATCGGCAGAGCGTTCTCTTCGTAACCAGGAGAATGCGTGTTCGGGCCCACGTCCGGACAATCTGCATCAAAAAATTAGAAAAATATCGCGTATTACATGAATAATAAATATGAGGGAACACATGAGGTAGAAATGCTCCTAGCTGTTATGAAAACTTGATGCAACGCGGAGCTAAATTAATACTCAATTGTGAGGGTTTTTTTTAAGGCTTTGGCTCCGGGAAGGAAATTAAAGCATAATGTAAGAGAAAATATAAGTATCAGGTTTAAGATTTCAGACTACATTGGAATTGTTTTTTGTTCAGTTAAATATAATAAATTGTATGTTGAAATATAGATTCTTCTAATGAGTTTTTGACTCCTTGTACAAATAAAAAAAATACTACCTCAATTTAAAGGGTAATATATATATATTTTTCTTCTTTTTGCAAAAAAAAAAAAAACAAAAAAAACAAATAGCGTATCACATTTTTACTACATTTGAAAAGCTACGCTTAAAAAAGAACTTAGTTCAAATTATTTTGTATTTTAACCGTGCTGTTTAATGATGAACACGTGCTGCCATCTAAGTCATAACGGTTCAAACAGCCTGCGATAACAAATTTAAAAAAAAAAAATTAAATATAAACACTTCTCGGTAAGAAAAAAAATTTAAAATTACATGTGGTTATTTTTTTTTCGGTAGAGCGTTCGGCTATAAACTGTATGTACTTCGGGCCAGTTCGGACTGTCTGACATAATAGCAAATTTACAGTAATATTATGCATTACATGTACTCATAACATACAACAGATAACATATGTAATAAAATAAATTGCAGTGGGAATGCTATTTGGTGTTTCTACTCCTTTATGCAGGCTACAGTTATCATTCAGATAAGTTGACTGATAATCGAAGGGTATTCTTCCCTTTATTTCTTTAAGCTTTGACTCCGTCCAGACCACTGAGCATAATGTAAGCATAAAAAAAGAATTAGATATACCTCAAGGAAATCCTTTTTGTGCAGAAAAACATTTTCATTGTATGCTGAAATGTAGATTTTCTAATAGCAGTGTTCGAACTTTTGTACAAATGAAAAAATACTATGCCAAATTAAAACTACGAGTTTCAACCAGTAAATCTTGAAATTATTTATTCTAATACGATATAAAACATTAAAATTATTATCAACTTCATTAGTAAGAAATCATTTTCTACTCCTCTGCTTTCGGCTGAAAAAAGAAAAAAAAAAACATTTTGTCTACGTTTGAAAAATTACACTTAAAAAACGGACTCAGTTCAACTGGTTTTGGTTTTGAATTTTAAGTGTTCGATTAAAAGAAAAACAAGTGCGGGCTTTTAAGCCGTACAGGTAAAAGAAGCCTGCTATGGGAAAATGTTGAATATTCAAAAATAAAAACACTTATTTTTTCAACCGAAATTATTACTTCTCTAGAATGTTTTTTTCAATCGCTACGTGAGATCTTCATTCTTTAATCAAATTCCATGTTTTACGAATAATTTTAAATCGTATCATGCTGGCTAATGATAAAACATAGCCGCATAATCTTATTATTTTTTTCGGCGAAAAACTTTTTTACTGTGTTTTATTACGCATTACTTCAATGAATAGCATTCTAAAAGGAAGGCACAGTTGCTAGGTTTGTTGGAGCGTCGTACTGTTCATCAGAATGGCGCCACTTCGAATCCGTGCTACTAAATATCTCTTTAATGTTTCTTTTTTTTCCATCAGATGCTCACATGGGCAGGACTGTATTTGCCACAACCTGTTTTTTCACATGCAAAATTACTGATTTTTCACGTGTCACTCAGCCACACTTTTATTGATATTTATATTTGCATTGAAAATACGTAAAACAAAAGGGGAGCGATGATGAAATTATCACAACGTTGTATTTAACGAGGTTTTGTTACTGATGTCTTCAAATTACATACCTTCTCTTTTGCGCTTACTTTTTTCGGTTTTTCTTCATAATATTCTTTCTTTGAAATTTTTAAAGAGCGAAATGCCTTATGAAACGATTGGAAGTACAGTGCGGAGTTCCGCACGGGTCGACTAGTCCTTATATATTATTTCTGTAGCCTGTTTTTGGTTTCTACGCCAAATTTCCCTCAATTCTTGATCGATTTCTTTGATTTACGGCTAATTTTATAGCTTATGGTGCTGGCTACTGACGAAAAATAGACCCAAGGTCTAAAAATTGTTTCTTTTAACCGAAAAACCTGTTTTAAAGAACCAGAATAAGGTTTTCGGTCAAACTTATAACTTTAATTTGCGCCATGACCGACAGAGCTGAGTAGCTTGATCGGCAGAGCATTCTCTTCGTAACCAGGAGATTACGTGTTCGGGCCCACGTCCGGACAATCTGCAACAAAAAAATTAGAGAAATATCGCGCATTACATGAACACTGAATTAAATGAATAACAACTATGAGGGAATAGAATAGAATAAAATAAATGAGAAGGAAATGCTCCTTGCTGATATGAAAACATTTAGTGATTTTGTGCTAAATTGCACGTGTTTTTTTTTTTTTTTAAGCTTTGGCACTGGAAAGAAAAATAGAGCATATTGTAAGCGAAAATATAAGTAACAGGTTTAAGATTTCAGACTACAATAGAATTGTTTTTTGTTCAGAAAAAAAAATAATCCTTATATATTATTTCTGTAGCCTGTTTTTGGTTTCTACGCGAGATTTTCCTCAATTCTTGATCGATTTCTTTGATTTACGGCTAATTTTATAGCTTATGGTGCTGGCTACTGACGAAAAATAGACCCAAGGTCTAAAAATTGTTTCTTTTAACCGAAAAACCTGTTTTAAAGAACCAGAATAAGGTTTTCGGTCAAACTTATAACTTTAATTTGCGCCATGACCGACAGAGCTGAGTAGCTTGATCGGCAGAGCATTCTCTTCGTAACCAGGAGATTACGTGTTCGGGCCCACGTCCGGACAATCTGCAACAAAAAAATTAGAGAAATATCGCGCATTACATGAACACTGAATTAAATGAATAACAACTATGAGGGAATAGAATAGAATAGAATAAAATAAATGAGAAGGAAATGCTCCTTGCTGATATGAAAACATTTAGTGATTTTGTGCTAAATTGCACGTGTTTTTTTTTTTTTTTTAAGCTTTGGCACTGGAAAGAAAAATAGAGCATATTGTAAGCGAAAATATAAGTAACAGGTTTAAGATTTCAGACTACAATAGAATTGTTTTTTGTTCAGAAAAAAAAATAATCCTTATATATTATTTCTGTAGCCTGTTTTTGGTTTCTACGCGAGATTTTCCTCAATTCTTGATCGATTTCTTTGATTTACACCTTATTTTAAAGCTTATCGTGCAGGCTACTGACGAAAAATAGACCCACGGTCTAAAAATTGTTTTTTCGGGCAAAAAAACCTGTTTTAAAGAACCAGAAAGAGGTTTTCGGTTAAATTTATAACTTTAACTTGCACTGTTACCGACAGAGCTGAATAGCTTGATCGGCAGAGCGTTCGACTGGTAACCAAGAGAATGCGTGCTCAGGTCCACGTCCGGACAATCTGCATCAAAAAATTAGAAAAATATCGCGCATTACATGAACAATGAATAACAAATATGAGGGAATACACGAGGTAGAAAAACTCCTAACTGTTGTGAAAACTTGATGCAACACGGAGGTAAATTGATTCTCACTTGTGAGTTTTTTTTTTTTTTTTTTTTTAAGCTTTGGCTCCGGGAAGAAAATTAAAGTATAATGTAAGCGAAAGTATAAGTATCAGGTTTAAGATTTCAGAATAATTAAGATTTCAGAATTCATTGGAATTTTTTTTTGTTCAGTAAAATATAATAAATCGTATGTTGAAATATAGATTCTTCTAATGAGTTTTTGAATCTTTGTACAAATAAAAAAAATACTACCTCAATTTAAAGGGTAATATATATATTTTTCTCCTTTTTGCAAAAAAACAAATAGCGTATCACATTTTTACTACATTTGAAAAGCTACGCTTAAAAGGAACTTAGTTCAAATTATTTTGTATTTTAACCGTGCTGTTAAATGATGAACACTTGCTGCCATCTAAGTCATAACTGTTCAAACAGCCTGCGATAACAAATTGTAAAAATTTTCAAAAATAAAAACACTTCTCGGCAAGAAAAAAAATTTAAATTTACCTGTGGGATTTTTTTTTTTCGGTAAAGCGTTCGGCTATAAACTGTCTGAACTTCGGGCAGGTTCGGGCTGTCCGACATAATAGCAAATTTACAGTAATATTACGCATTACATGTACTCATAACATACAACAGATAACACACGTAATAAAATAAATGCAGTGGGAATGTTATTTGGTGTTTCGACTCCTTTATGCAGGCTACAGTTATCATTCAGATAAGTTGACTGCTAATTGAAGGGTGTTCTTCCCCTTTTTTTAAAGCTTTGACTCCGTCCAGACCACTGAGCATAATGTAAGCATTAAAAAAAAAGTATTAGATATACCTCAAGGGAATCCTTTTTGTGCAGAAAAACATTTGCATTGTATGCTGAAATGTTGACTTTTCTAATGGTAGTGTTCGAACTTTTGTACAAATCAAAAAATACTACGACAAATTAAAACTACGAGTTTCAACCAGTAAATCTTTAATTATTTATTCGAATACGATATAAAACATTAAAATTATTATCAACTTCATTAGTAAGAAATCCTTTTCTACTCCTCTGCTTTCTGCTGAAAAAAAAAAAAAAACATTTTGTCTACGTTCAAAAAATTACACTTAAAAAACAGACTCAGTTCAACTGGTTTTGGTTTTGAATTTTAAGTGTTCGATTAAAAGAAAAACAAGTGCGGGCTTTTAAGCCGTACAGGTTAAAGAAGCCTGCTATGCGAAATTGTTGAATATTCAAAAATAAAGACACTTATTTTTTCAACCGAATTTATTACTTCTCTAGAATGTTTGTTTCAATCGCTAAGTGAGATCTTCCTCATTCTTTAATAAAATTCCATGTTTTACGAATAATTTTAAATCGTATCATGCTGGCTAATGGCAAAACATAGACGCATGATCTTATTATATCTTTTTCGGCGAAAAACTTTCTTACTGTGTTTTATTACGCATTCCTTCAATGAATAGCATTCGAAAAGGAAGGCACAGTTGCTAGGTTTGTTGGAGTGTCGTACTGCTAATAAGAATGGTGTCAGTTCGAATCCGTGCCACTAAATATCTCTTTAATGTTTATTTTTTTTCCGTCAGATGCTCACATGGGCAGGACTATTTGCTACAACCTGTTTTTTCACATGCAAAATTACTGGTTTTTCACGTGTCCCTCAACCACACTTTTAATGATATTTATATTTGCATTGAAAATACGTACAACCAAAAGGGGAGCGATGATCAAATTATCACAACGTTGTATTTAACGAGGTTTTGTTACTGATGTCTTCAAATTACATGCCTTCTCTTGTGCGCTTACTTTTTTCCGTTTACTTTTTTCAGTTTTTCTTCATAATATTCTTTCTTTGAAATTTTTAAAGAGCGAAATGCCTTATGAAACGATTCAAAGTACAGTGCGGAGTTCCGCACGGGTCGACTAGTCCTTATATATTATTTCTGTAGCCTATTTTTGGTTTCTACGCCAGATTTTCCTCAATTCTTGATCGATTTCTTTGATTAACACCTTATTTTAAAGCTTATGGTGCTAACTATTGACGAAAAATAGACCCACGGTCTAAAAGATATTTTTTTCAGCCGAAAAACCTGTTTTAAAGAACCAGAATGAGGTTTTCGGTTAAACTTATAACTTTAATTTGCACTATGACCGACGGAGCTGAATAGCTTGATCGGCAGAGCGTTCTCTTCGTAACCAGGAGAATGCGTGTTCGGGCCCCCGTCCGGACAATCTGCATCAAAAAAATAGAGAAATATCGCGCGATGCATGAACACTTAATGAAGTGAATAACAAATATGAGGGAATAGAAAAAATGATAAGGAAACGCTCCTTGCTGTTATGAAAACGTGATGTGACTTTGTGTTAAATTACTTCTGAATTGTACGGTTTTTTTTTTTTTAAAGCTTTGACTCTGGTAAGAAAGTAAAGCATAATGTAAGCGAAAATATAAGTAACAGGTTTAAGATTTCAGACTACAATATAAAATTGTTTTTTGTTCAGAAAAAAATAATAAGTCGTATACTGAAATATATATTCTTCTAATGAGTTTTTGACTCTTTGTACAAATAAAAAAATTACTACCTCAATTTGAAGGGTAAAATATATATTTTTTCTTCTTTTTGCAAAAAAAAAAAAAAAAAAAAAAAACAAATGGCTTATCACATTTTTACTACATTCCAAAAGCTACGCTTAAAAAAAGAGCATAGTTCAGTTTGTTTTGTATCTTAACCGTGCTGTTAAATGATGAACACGTGCTGCCATCTAAGTCATAACGGTTCAAGCAGCCTGCGGTAACAAATTGTAAAAATTTTCAAAAATAAAAACATTTTTCTTCAATATTTTATCTTATATATTATTCACCTCTCATTTTAAAACTTATCAGTCTGGCTAATGACAAAAAATAGACTTACGGTCGAAAAATCAAGTTTTCGAAAACGCCCCTAGCTGTTTCAAAACCTTGATAGAGCCTGTAGTTCTTATGCATTTTTTTAAAACAAAGTTATAATGCAGTTCCAATTTTTTACGTCGCTTTCGGCAAAAAAAAAGTCTGTGGGGGGTGTGTTCATATTTTAATAAAGCTTAAAAGAACTGGACTTAGTTGTTCGGTTAAATTGATAAGTTTTTTTTGGTTGAGCTATAGTCTATAAAATATCTGAACTTCGGGCAAGCTTGGGCTGTCCGACATAATATCAAATTTATATTAGTATTACGCATTACATGTACTCATAACATACACACGTAATAAAATAAATGCAGTGAGAATGCTTATTGGTGTTTCGACTCCTTTATGCAGGCTACTGTTATCATTCGGATAAGTTGACTGTTAATCGAAGGGTGTTCTTCCTTTTATTTAAGCTTTGACTACATCCAGATCATTCAGCATAATGTAAGCATAAAAAAGTATTAGATTTACCTAAAGGAAATCCTTTTTGTGCAGAAAAACATTTTCATTGTATGCTGAACTGTAGATGTTTCTAATAGCTGTGTTCGACCTTTAATACAAATGAAAAAATACTACGCCAAATTAAAACTACGAGTTTTACCCAGTAAACCTTTAATTTTTTATTCGCGCGAATACGATATAAAGCATTAAAATTATTATCAACTTCATTAGCAAGAAATCATTTTCTACTCATCTGCTTTCTGCTGAAAAAAAATACATTTTGTCTACGTTCGAAAAATTACACTTAAAAAACGGACTCAGTTCAACTGGTTTTGGTTTTGAATTTTAAGTGTTCGATTAAAAGA